>NC_039362.1:125251752-125551752 GCF_003573695.1 Papaver somniferum
AAAAAAAAAAAAAAACACAACTGCAAGAAAAAAAGCTACATAGATAAGCCTAGGAATATGTTAGTGGCATGGACATCATGAATACACTTTTCCGATTGTCCACCAAAATTCTTCAACGAGACAGCGCTCCTCATGTGAGGAATAATTGCAACCCTTGTTCCCCACGGTAGTGCCCCCCAAATTTTCTTCCAAGTTCTGGTGAGTGTATTATAACGCAATAAACACCTATTCTGCCAAAATAAGAGTTCCTTGTTATTTATAAAGGCTATCGGGTTATGAGTCGGCCATTCATCCTCTTTAAATAAAATGCTTATCTCATAATTCTAATTACATTCCCCACCAGGTTCCCATGTATGAATATTTTCTTTGGAAATGGGAGCCCAAAAATCTATCCGGGGCCGATCAATTCCCTCATGGATGTAGTAAAATAAAATGCGAACTCCGAACATGACCATCCCAAGTGATGGGTAAGTATTTATCCAAAATTCACTCCCAGGAATATGATGTGGGGGTGGAAAATGTTGATGGAACGTCTCGGTGTCCAAATTGAAAGATATTATTCCAATATCTTGCTGACAACAATCTATCCAAAAAATACAACCGTGTGCCTACACACCTGAACTCCGAAAAGTATAAGGAATCTCCCATGGTATGTTCCTCCATCCCCTCTTGTCTCCTAAAGTGTGTATTTGGACTTTACCATCCATGTGAATTCGAACTACCTTGTACTCATTGGTATGTTGACAGTATCTGAAACCCCCAATTACGTTGCATCGTGGATACCACGAAAGTACTTGATCCGTTGCAATTGGGATGCATAGTTGTGGAAGATGGAGGTGGTCACCAGTTTCTGGATTCATAATATATACAGGATCTTGTATGCCATGGTGTTAAACATAAAAAAAAACCAGACCATTGCAAGATCCAACTATTGGGTGCAACATAGTCCAATCATAATGGGTTCCATCATTCGGGGCATCATGATTGTTGGCTGTTACGATCGGGCTGAAATCTTCCTCTCTATAAAAGAGTTGGGTAACTTTATCTTTTCCCATTCTTGGTGTGACACCAAAAAGGAATCCAATTATTTTTTCCCCAAGGATAGTATTCCATTCTTTGCATACACATTTGCTTGCTAAAACAATTTCTGTAGTTTGGAGGCGCTGAAGTATCTCGGTAGTTAATTCCGACAACATATCCATAACTATTATACTAATGAAAGATTATCAAAAAAAAAAATTACAAGCTTTTAGGATTTTCTTATTGTGAATGCTACAAGCAAATACGAGTATAAAGATTATATATATAGACATCCAACATACCTGTTGGCGAATGGTTGCATCAGTCTAGGAAATTTTTGGAGCCTCTCGTCAATTTCATATCGACAATCCCTCTTAATACTCTATGTTAGTTTTTTTCTATGCTTGGTGTAATTTGAAAACTCTAATTTTTTTAGGTTTTCCATCATTATCTTAAATCACGATTCTTTGGTATTTACACCGAATATTTCAATTTCCATATTACTAAAAAATGAGATATTGTAGCAGTATAATGAGATATGGAATGAATATTTTCATGTTTATCTAATTTTCTTTTTAATCTAATATATACATTCCGAACATAACAAACTAAAATAAATCATGATCTCTTAGGAAATACCCAAATAATTTTTCTACTTTTCGACTAATTACCTAGGTGGGTTGTGGTGGCCCGGACGGCTAGACTATAGGTGTAACGCAAAAAAAGGAAAAAAACCAAAGGTTGTCTAGTTAAACAATGACCCAAACTAAATTGTACATTTCAACATAGAAAATAATCCAAACACCAAAAAAAAACAAAAAAAAAACACACAACTACAAGAGAAAAAAAATCTACATACCCAAGGAATAAATTGTACATAGGAAAAAATCCAAATCCAAATACAAAAAAACAAAAAACAACACAACTACAAGAAAAAAAAAAGCTACATAGATAACCCAAGGAATGTGTTAGTGGCATGGACATCATGAGTACATGTTTCCGATTGTCCACCAAAATTCTTCAACGAGACAACGCTCCTCATATGAGTAATAATTGCAACCTTGCTTGTTTCCCACAGTTGTGTCCCCCAAATTTCCGTCCAAGTTCTGGTGAGTGCATTGTAACGCAATAAACTCCCATTCTGCCACCATAGGAGGTCCTTGTTTTTTCCAAAAGCTATCGGGTAATAGGCCGGCCACCCTTCATCCTCATCCTTTTCCAAGAAAATTCTTATCTTATGATTCCAATTCCATTCCTCGCCAGGTGCCCATGTATGAATTTTTTTTTGGAAATGGGTGCCCAGAAATCTATCCGGGGATGATTAATCCCCTCATCACCACAGGCCTCATGGATGTAGTAAAATAAAAGGAGAACTCCGAACATAACCATCCCAACTGATGGGAATTCACTCCTAGGAATATGATGCAGGGGTCGCGAATGTTGATGAAATGTCTCAGTGTCCAAATTGAAAGAAACTATGACACTATCTCACTGACAACAATCCTTCCAAAAAATACAACCATGTGCGTACACACCTGAACTTCGAAAAATATAAGGAATCTCCCATGCTATGTTCCTCCATCCTTTCTTGTCTCCTAGAGTGTGTATTTGAACTTTACCATCCATGTGAATTCGAACTACCTTGTACTCATCAGTACGTTGACAGTATCTGAAACCCCTAATTACAGGATACCAAGAAAGTACTTGATCTCGTGCAATAATTGGGATGCATAGTTGTGGCAGATGTAAGTGCTCACCAGTTTCTGGATTCATAACATATACATGATCTTGCATGCCGTGGTGTGAAACATAAAAACAGACCAGGCCATTGCAAGATCCAACTATTGGGTGCAACTTAGTCAAATCTTCATGGGTTCCATCATTCGGGGCGTCGTGATTGTTGGCTGTTACGATCGGGCTGAAATCTTCCTCTCTATAAAAGAGTTGAGTAACTTCTTTCCCTATTCTTGGTGTGACACCAAAAAAGGAGTCCAATTCTTTTGTACCCGAGGATAGTATTCCACTCTTTGGAAACACATTTGCTTGCTAAAATGCTTTCTGCAGTTTGGAGGTGCTGTAGTATCTCGGTACTTAATTCCGGAAACATATCCATCACTATTATACTGATGAAAGATTATCAATTTTTTTTTTAAATCATTTAAGATTTTCTTAATATTGTAGAATTCTACAAGCAGATACGAGTAATGCTTATATAAACATCCAATACACCTGTTGGCGAATGGTTGCGTCCTTGATGAGCATGCATTATTTGAAAGGTCGCGTCTTTAATGAGCAGACAAGTAACCCATATTTTCATGTTTTATCTTTGAAAGGTCGCGTCCTTAATGAGCAGGAAAGTAAAGCATATTTGCCCGTTTTATGTTATAAGCGGTTATAGCTTAAACCTATAACTGATTTTTTATTTAAAAGGAAACAAAATCTAAAGGATAACCATTACGTCATGAAGTAGGTATGAAAAGACACCAATTCACTAATGTTGACCTCCTGGAATTAGAATACCCGTCACGACAACATCTTAATATTTACAACGACATTGGTTGATAATATAAAACAAAAACTATCCATAAAATACAAAACATGAATTTATCACTACAAATATGGGCTAATGGTACCATAATTTATGTATCTCTTTTTTTCCCATTTATGTTCTGGTTTTGTGTTTTGGTGTCAAACACCAGTTTCAAATCAATAATTCGTCTACAAAAAGAATCCCGATTAGTCACAGAATCTTTTTCATTCGTGTGCATTTTCAAGAATATCATCATTGATTTGTCTATCAATCACTTATACCATTTGCATCTCAAATTCTCACTTCTTTTTATATTTTTCTTTTCCCCTCTCAGATTTCATTATAATTGTTGAAGAATAAACCAAGATACTATGAAGAATAAACCAATATGGTTGAGTCAACTAGTACAGTTGACATGAAGAATAAACCAATATGGTTGAGCCAACTGGTACAGTTGAAATGAAGTGAATGGATCAACAACTCTTGTTGACATGGTACGGTTTATAGAAGTTTATTTGGGTTGCAAGTATTACTGGTTTTAAGAGTTTATTTACGTGAGAATTGTCTAGAAGTTTCTTTGTTAGAGTTTGATTATGTGTGGAAAGTTATTTTTCTTGAGAGTCAAGTTTGTTACTCATATAAATAGGTTGTTGAGCCATGAGTCGAAATACATCAATCCATGAGTCGAAATACATCAATCAAGAGAAGTTTGTTTGAGTTTTAGTTGTGTGTTCCTTTCATCAAGTCTTTGATATCAGATTTTCTACAATAATGAACACATAAAAGTCTCCCTATAGATTCACAAAATTTATAACCATAAATACAACTGGAATACAGAAATGCCTCCCTATATACCAAATTGACCACCATAAAATAAAATCCCCCTCTAAATTAGTCGGGAATATGTTTAAAAGCATTAACTCCATTAAATAAAATACCAACCATTATTACCCAAAATAAGACCAACTCTGATTCTTCATATTTCAAAAACAACTTTTAGTCCAAACAAGATACGGAAAAAAATAATCAAAGATGAGAAATAGTACTTTTAAAAATATATAGTATATATATATTGAACACCAAACTACATTACTCTAATCAAAACAAAAACACTACACTCGGAATATGTTTGTGGCATGGTCATCGTCAGTACATGTTTCTGATTGTCCTCCAAAATTCCTCAACGAGACGGCGCTCCTCATGTGAGGAATAACTCTAACCTTTTCCCACCTTATCTCCGCAATTTTTGTCAAAGTTCTGGTGAGTTCATTATAACGCGCTAAACAACGGTTGTTTTGCAATAGGACGTCGTTGTTCTTTCCCAAGGCTATAAGCTTATAAGGCGGCCACCATAGATTTGAAGGCTCTTCCAAGACAATGCTCCTCTTAACTTCCCAATTCCATTCTACACCGGGTGCCCGTGCATGAATATCATTATCCGAAATGGGTGCCCAAAAATCAATCTGGAGATCATAAATATCGTGAATGTTGTAAAATAAAAGGCGAACTCCAGACAAGACCATTCCAAGTTTTGGAGTACTGAAACCACCATTCTCATAAATATGATGTGGGGGTGGCGAATGTGACTGGAATGTCTCATTGTCCAAATTGAAAGATACTATCTGAATATTGACATAAAAATAATGATTTATCCAAAAAATACAACCATGTGCGTACACACTTGAATCCCAAAAAGTAAAAGGAAAATATCTGATGTTCCTCCATCCCCTGTTGTCGCCTAGAGTGTGTACGTCCACTTTACCGTCCACTTGAATTCGAACTACTTTGTATTCACCGGTATGTTGACAATAGCCGAACCCCCTACGACGAATCGTGGATCCCAACTAATTTGTGGCGTCGGTGTTGGATCGCATATTTGTGGCAGATGGAGGTGCTCACCCGTTGTTGGATTCATAATAAAGATAGGATCTTGTATGCCGTGGTGTGAAACATAAAAACATACCAGACCATTACAAGATCCAACGATTGGGTGTGACATATTTTCGGCATAGGATCGGATAATATTCCAGGTACCATTGTTTCCAAATAACATCTGATAGAAATCTCCCATCATCGTGTAGTAATCTTCCTCCTCAATTTGTTCTCTGTAGAAGAGTTACGTAACTTTTTCTTCTGTCACTTTTTGAGTGAAACCGAAAAGGAGTCCAATTCTTTTGTCTGCAAGGACAGAATTCCACTCTTTGCATACACATTTGCTTGCGAAAATACCTTCTGTACTTGGGAGGAGGTGTAGTATCTCGGGAGTTAAATCCGGCAACATTTCCATTACTATTACTGGTGAAATATTTTTTTTTAATGTAGAAGTGTTTAGGATTTCGTTTTTGTTGAATGCTTATATAGACATCCAATGGATGCAATATGTGTCCCCACACAACACACCTGTTGGAATTTTCACGTCTTTTGGTATTTCAAAATCTATTCGGTTAATGTGAAGCGTAATACGAAGGGGTGCGAACCGTTACACCGTTTGGCCAATGGTTGCATCTTTAATCAGCATGCCTTATTTAAAAATCCATGATCCAAACAAGAAACAGATATTTTCACGTGTTTGTGTGAGATTTATTCCAGTTTATCAACATTCTATTTATGTGTCCATTGCAAATTTAAAAATTAGGGTTGTGACCATAGTATATTAATCTTTTGAAGACAAGAAATTAGGGTTATGACCATAGTATATTAATCTTTTGAAGAAAAAAATGATCCCAATATATATTGCTATTGCCAATCATATATAGTTGTAATTTATGGTGTTAACCAATATACGAAAGCCAAAAGAGAATTTGGGCATGGTTATAGCGCTTGGCTGGACGGAATTGTTGCGCATGGCTTTGAGTAGGTGTGAATTACCGAGGCAATTACACCAAAAATAGAAATTTTTTCAGAGAAGATTAGGCATGGCGAATCATGGAGAGAGATACTTCAGATACCTACAGATTTGGAAAGAGTTTAGACAAGGCATGCACATTAGCGAAGAGTACATGATTATGATCTACTGTAAGATAAAGCATATATGTACTCAATCAACATGGTTGTGTTTACGCAATTTTTCGTGCTATTTTTCCGTATTTAGATAAATCGTACTATATACCAAAATCAATGTGGTGTTGTACGCGTATATGAGAATATATTTATCAATATGAAAACTGTTATATTTTGTTATTTGAGAGTGATATGAGGAATGCAACTAAATTAGGTAATTGGAGATAATGCTCCTAACCTAGAAAAAATTACGGTTTTTTCAATATATATATATATATATATATATATATATATATATATATATATATATACCACACCAGCATAAAAGATAGATTGATATATTAGAGGAAGAAAATGAGTTCCAATAAGAGGATTAAAACAACTCCAAGGATAGTAATGGATGTACCTACAAATATAAGGATCACCATAACTATTCATGGCGTGTATAAGGTTCCTGGCATGCCCCTGTTAGCTGAAGTTCAAGCTCACGTTGACAATCTTACTCTTCCTTCTTCTGCTTTTGTTGAAATGGATGGTGTCCATGCCCCCATTCCTTCGGATGAGCCTGTTGGTGAAACTGTGTCTGGCGCACCAGAAATACCCAGGGAGATACCTCTAGAGCAAAAGGTACTTGAAGTTCCAGCACATCCTGCTAATGCTGCAACATGAGTACCAGATCCAGATGCGATGATTTTAGTTGAGCAGATAATCAAAGAAACTTTTGAATAATGTGGTTTTTGTTTTTAGAAATTGTTTACTTTGATTAATTATTTTTTTAAATATTGAGGATGTTGGTATTATTTTTCTTGGTTTAGTTTTATAAAAATATTGGTTCTTTAAATTCTTTGCTTGATATTTGTTTGTTAATCAGTCATTTGTAATTAACTCGTTGATTCAATACAATTCAGTGGTCAGAATACATTCTAGATTAGAATTAGATGTGTATATGCCTCCACCAGCACCAAGTAGTTTTGTGGGTCAGTGGAATCATGTAGGTTTCACCGGACTCAATCTTGAGTCAAGTTATTACGGATTTGACAGATGATCTACTGCTTGTTATACCTTTTGTTAATAAACTTAGACTCGGTTATAGTGTTTGGGTGTAGGATATTGTTACCATTAGTGAAACAAGATTGTAGTATGTTTTGAGAAGCAGTTTCTGCACTTTAGAAGAAAAACGTCTAGAATTAGGATTAGTACCTTACCTTGTACCAGGATTCTAGTTCTGGATAGAATTCAGATAATGCTTTAGTAAATTCATAGATCATATAATACATTTCAACATACCACAGTTTAACATACCATTGTTCCTTCCATTAGAAATCACAAAAACATCTCCAGCATACCAAATGTAACCCACTATATTCAAATCAACACAAAAAGAAACCGTAATTGCAATTCCATTAACCAGATTTAGAAATACTAGTCAAACCCACCATATTTACAAAAAGACCCTAATTTCTAAGTAGTTCCATTACAATCAAACCCATTCACAAGATTCACATCAAAACATGACCCAAAAACCTAGTCTGTAATTCCCTCAAACTTCTAATAGATTAACTATTCATACCAGGAAAAACTAGACTGTTACCCCCCCTGCAAACACACACCTTACTTACAAACAAACTAAAACTGTTACCCCCTGCAAAACACCTTTAAACTATTAAACCTTAAAACTTTTAACACCTTAACACCTGAATAATGTTAGCAGTTACCATCTGCATAACAGTATCAAAAAAAGCCCACCTGTTCCAAAAAAAGAAAAATATCCGAATAACAACATAACCACAAGAAAACATCTGTCAGCAGATTAATATGAGGAAAATCAGCAATGAGCAAAATGATCAGCAAAAACCTACAAGATTTTTTTGAATTTTCACGAAGAAGCTCTTAGTCCGATTTCACAAAGTCGAAGCTTTCCCATCGAAATATTGTTGATGTTCCAGGGATGATTATTCAGAATCATCACCGTTGTTCTCATTTCTCCGCTGACTGCTATCGTCGTCGTTGTCGATGCCCATCTCATGATCGCGGTAATCATTGCTATACTGACTGCCTGTTTCAGTTGCATTTCCATAACCTTCATCACCTGCATCTTCACTTCCTTCATCATCTTCAGTCTCTTCCTGCAAATCTCCAACCTCAACTGGTTCACCATTCTCATCAACACCATCAATTGTTTCTCCATCAGAATCAACTTTCAATCTCTCATTCATGGTTCTTGCAAAAAGCCTAGGGATTGCTTTTTCTGCTAAGAACCTTTCATACCATGCATCCTCAATCTTATTTTCTCTCTTCCTCCTTTGTTTCTCTGTCTCAGAATTTCTCTCATGATCATCACTTCTCTCAAAATAATTCTCTTTCTCTTCAGGATCACTTGAGGTTGCACTGCGGGTCTTTCTCCAAACAAATCTTCTCCTTCTCCCCTCATCTCTCTCCTCTCTTTCTCTGGCTTTCCTCACATCTCTTGCAATTCTCTTCCTCTTCCATTGTTCATACAGTGGAGCATTTTCTTGACGAACTCTTTCAAACTCAATCAGACGATTTCTCTCGTCTATCTCTTGCTGCACAAAATCCATCAAATTCTCCAACTCTCTAGTAGAGAGAGTCTTGGTAACTTTCTTGGCGAACTTAAAAGGTGCAGAAGGATGATTATCTCCGTTAGCGTTGTTTCCTCCTAGATCACCCATTGTCTCTAATCTATGTTTTCTTTTCTTAATTTCCTTGCCTAATTTAGGATGATTTTGTGTGTTTTGGAAATTCTCTGTTTAATTTCCTTTTGTAGAGAAGATGACATTAATAGTCATTCAAGGCATTCGGTGGAACGTCTAGTCCCGTAGCAATTCACGCCTATTCAAAGGCATGCGCAACAAGTCCTAAACCCATCATAATAACTCCTGCACACCAACATTGCTAATGGGAGTGTACCAAATTAGCGGGTAGTGGGTTCAAAAATCATTAGAGAAAACTGGTTTTGCCTTGGGGCTGGTACGCCCCCCACTAATTTGGTACACCCCCATTAGCCTAATTGCAGACTCTTCCGATGGTCAATATCTAATAAATCTGCCATTAAGGGGTTGATAGACAGTTCAACCAAACACTAATTATCATATTTGATTTTTTGGTAGATACTGCAGCGCCAGCACCTGTTGAGGGACATGATGTGTCGCTGGTGTACTGCATCTATAATGGCAATGTTCACACCTGAAATGGATTAACATTGATGAGATTTGTTAGGTGTACAAAAAATGGTCAAACATAGTTAGGTGTACAAAAAATGGTCAAACATAAGGTCAAATACCAAATAAAATCAGCACAATGGTCAAACATAAGGTCAAATACCAAATAAAATCAGCACACTTGTGTATATTTGGCATAATTATTTGATTTGATAATTAGTTAACATATGAGCCATATCTTGAACTGCAACATGGTTTGGTTCAGGCATCATGCCATATCTCAATACCCTGGTCCCTGAGTCCTGACCAAAAACAAAATAGGTCAAGCAAAATCAAATCATCACTGTACCACATAATGCCTAAATTTTAAAGAAAAATAAAAAAGGTCTAAAGAGTTTCGAACCTCCAACCTCAAACTTAAAATAACTAAAGTGAACCACTGTGCCTCACTAACGTTTTTGAAATTTGATTTCCCTTCAAGATATTTTCTATTTTTCTTGTTGTTGTTGTTGTTGTTACCGCTTAACATCTAAACTGGAGTACTTATTATTGTACTAGCTAATTCCTTTGTTACTAGTGCCTTGGATATATAGTAGTATCTTTTCTTTACTACTTTAGTCAACTACATTGCACTATTTTACTCCCAATTCACGTATTCTTAAAAGCAAACTAATAAATTATTATGGAGTAATATAGTACTAGCTAGTTCCTTGGAAGATCATAAATGCTTTTTTGTGCAATTTTTTTTGATTAAAATCCCAATTCATATTCTTAGAAGTAATTCTAGCTAGCTCTTACAATTAAATTTGTATTAAAAGAATCGATCGGTATTTATTTTTTAAAATACTGGCCGATAATATAGGATTTTATCATGTTTATGCCGTTATTCTGGACGAAACATGAAATATCAGTGATACATAAATATGAATATCCGATAATATCGCATTATTGGTCGTATCGGACCAATCAGCCGATAATATTGGCAAGGATGTTTGGGGATCTTAGGTTTCCAGGTGTAACTAGTTTATTTGATTGTTCGGCATTATGAATTCACGAATGACTATGATTGGCTTCGTCGACAAGACTCGATATCCAAGTTTTTTTACCAATGTCACTCTTGGACATGGCTTATTCATCTAAACCATTTTTTATTTCGATGTCACGATCATAAAGAGTATAGTTCATCCAAAATTAAGTTTCCGAGAGTATTTCCACCAAGATAAATTGATTGATGGTAATTTTCCATTTTTTCCGATGTCACTCTTGAACGAGCTTGTAAAATCTAAGTTTCATCCAAAATCTAAGTTTCCGGAGATCACCGAGATAAATTGAATTAATTTTCTAGTTTTACTGATGTCATGGACGAGCTTATAAACCAATTTATATTTCGATGTCACAATCTTAGCAAGTACAATTTATCGCCCAAATCTAAGTTTACCGGGGAATATCTCCACCAAGATAAATTGATTGATGGTAATTTTCAATTTTTACCGATGTTACTCTTGGACAAGCTTATAAACCCCGAATTTTTATTTCAATGTCAAGATATCTTAGCAATTATATTTCATCCAAATCTAAGTTTCCGGAGATCACCGAGATAAATTGATTTAATTTTCTATTTTTACCGATTGCACTCATGGACGAGCTTGTAAACCAATTTATATTTCGATGTCACGATCTATGGTAATTTTCAATTTTTACCGATGTCACTCTTGGACGAGCTTCTAAACCAATTTTTATTTATTTCGATGGCACGACCTTAGCAAGAATTTTTCGTCCAAATCTAAGTTTCCAGGGAATATTTCCACCGAGACAAATTGCTTAATGTTAATTTTCCATTTTTACCGATGTCACTCTTGGACGAGCTTGTAAACCAATTTATATTTCTTCCAAGTTAAATTCCTTGATGTTAATTTTCCACCCAATTTTTTTATTTTATATTATACTGTATTTATTTATTTTCCAAAGCTATACTTGTTCACTAGCCAAGTTATCATGCTTGTACGTGGCTAAGCTAGAGGTTGAATCGTAAAGCGAAAACGTGTGTCACGGTATAGAACATGAGCAAGGGAGACTAGGAGAGTAATACTACTCGGCTTTTTATTTTCCAAGTCTCTCTCTAAACTGAACCTAGGGTTTCAGTATCAAAAACTGAAAGTTTTAGTATCAAACCAGAGAAAATGACTTCTATAGTAGTAACTTCCTTCCGATTTCTTCTTCTTGATGATGAAGACAACGAGATTGTTGGTTATTTTGGTTACAAGGTTGTTCCTTGTTTTGGAGATGAAGAGGATGATGATTATGATGCTGTTGACGATGAAGAAGAGGAGGACGATGAAGAAGATGATGAGTATGATTCTGAGGATGATGATGATGATGAGTATGATTCTGAGGATGATGTGATGATGATGATGATTTAGATGATCCATAACACTTCTTTTGGTTTGGGCCAGCGCTTGAGGATGAAGATGAAGACGATGATGTTGATGATGATTGGCCATACAAAGATGTGGTTATGATTGTTGATAGCAGCAGTGAAGAAGAAGGGGATTCTAACTGATCTAGTACTCTGTTTTCATGGTTCTGCTATGCAAGAATGGTATTGAATCACATCTCGATCTATCATCTTTTGTTTAGTTATGTTTTTTTTTTGTGTGTGTGTGTTATTAGTGTATCTTATGTTTTTTTTAGATGTTTAATTAGTCTGTTTGTAAAGCTGCTTGTAAGTTTATTTTTTGTGAATGTTTAATATTTAAGGATGCAATATTTTGTTTAGATTCCAAGTGAATATGTTGTTTAATTTCTGTCCATTGTTCATCTGTTGGAGTATCAATCTCTTGATGAAACAGAATGAACTAGTAATGTGTTTAAGGGGGCTTGGCTTAGAGATTTGGATCTGAAGAGTTAGGGTTAACCATGATTTTGTTGTGGATTTGCTGTTAAAGTGATAGGATCATGAATATGATAGGGACTATATACTGAGTCTTGTATTAGAGTTGAAAAACATAGCCAAAATTTTCATAAATTGCAATGCCAAATCTGACAATTTTAACCAAAAAAAAAATCAGAATTGAGAGCACAATTGAACAGTAGGCCTTTGACTTCTACGTAATTTTTCTTACACAATTAACAAAATTAGCATACTAAAAATAATGTAAAAAACTTGAATTTAGTCTATGCCGAGTGCTCAGCTATAAATTTGCTGGTCTTGGTGGCTTCCAATGTTCTTATTCATTATTATCATTATCCAAATGTTCACCATAGCTTTTCTCAAATGCATCCCAAGAAGCAAAACCCTTAGGAGGAGGATCATCTTCAACATGGATCATTTTCTTAATATGAACTAATTCCCATTCTTCATCGACATACTCTTCTAGTATATCACCAATGCTTTCCAAAAAGTCATCCCATGAAGAAAAGCCCTTCGGAGGAGGAGGATCATTATTAACAAGACCATTGGCAGAAACAACACATTTCTCATTAGAACTCATCCTCTCAATTCCTTCGTTCTTTTACTTATGAACGAGGTATCTAGGATCCAAATCTAGCTAAATATATTATTTTTTCCTATAAATATCTAGTATGCAAATCTAAATATAGTGGGTGGGTTATGTTTACCATGAATATAACAAACGAAAATCAAGGTGATATATGGAAAGTGCGATTTTGCGGATTTTGCAAGACCCAACAAAAAATATTGCATTAGGATTCTAGGATTAGACTACTGATCGTCAGTTCTAATTAGACGCCTATATTCTTGCTGAAACCCTAAAGAAATCTCTAAATATCCTGACACGTTAAGCATTCATGTCAATGAGATTGTACACTTGTTAAAATTAAAATTTTACCTTCGTTATTTAACAAAATAGTCCTTCCTTATTGAATTTCATACGTAGTTTTTCCTACTACATTATTACTACTATCATAATTGATTTTTTGTAAAATTCATAGACCTACACTTATTGATCATGCACGGTTTACCAGGGTTTACAGGCATTATGTGACGCTGGTGTATTCCCATATCTTGATTTGTCAAAATACATCATTATTATCCTCTCCTGACCCGTCCCATCTCTTAATTGCACACAACGTAATCTTTAAGAGTAAAACGAGGCGGTAGCCTAATTTGAAGGCCATAACTATAGCATTATGGTTCACCAGGGTTCGCATGTTTGGCTCATGTATCAAGCCATATAAGTACCTGACCAAGTGACCAACAATAAGATCTAATTAATAATAAAATAAACGGTCCGCGAGTTATAACCCCAGAGGTGTCACCATCCTTCCACAAAAAACCCATCAAAACAAAAGTAACACAAAAACCCCATCAAAATAAAATTAACACAAAAATCCCAAACTTAAATATTGGTTTCATCAAATTTTATGATGAGACCAAAATAAAATTTGATAAAACCAACATTTAAATTTGGGGTTTTTGTATCAATTTTTAAAAATTTGGGGTTTTTGTATCAAATTTTTTTACGATGGAGTTTTAATGGATCCCAACATTTGAGTGGGGTTTTTGTACCACAAGTTTGGTCACCTTGGGTTTTTATGACTAGTTTTGTAAAATAAAATAATAATATTTTACATCGACGAAATTAAGGATGGTCATGGTGCGGGTATGGGGCGGGTAGTGTCTATCCCAGTCACTAGTTACCCATATGAATTGGGGCGGGGCGGGTATGGGGAATACCCATATGGGGCGGGTTTCCCATGGGTTACCCGTAATACTGAGTTAATACATAAATTTGATTATAATCAAAACTTAAATATGATTCAAACAAAATAATAACGTAAGAACGACGTATTCTGGAATCTTAAATTCAGTAATTTATCTTAAAGTGAACAAAAGAATCTGTTAATGACTTGTTAGTTTTTCTGTTTTTTCCTGTCCCGTTCTATTTTCGTCCACGTTAACCATTTCATTATCTGCTTCATTTTCTCTATTTTAACTTTTAGAGAATGTGTTTGATCACAAAAGAAAAAGAACGAAAGTGATGAATGTACAAGAACGATCGAGAATATGATAAATGAAAGAAATCTTGACTAAGTGGTGGAAGTATAAAAATTATACACATTGTTGCATAAAAGTATAAACCCCTAACTTGTGAAAGATACGGGGTGGGTATGGGGCAGGGACTTGAATCCCATCCCCACCCCATCCTCGTAGCTTAGTTTTCGGGTATTACCCTGTAGATGGGGAAAAACGATTTGCTGGTTTTTTAAGGAATTGAGGAGACGACCGTGCGGAGGAAAATCCTCGAACCGAGCGAAATGTTAAACCTCACACAGATGCACCGCTGCAAAAGGGGTGCTTTATATTCGAGATATCAATCTGTAGTACTCCGGACTAAATCAAGACAATGACCGTTCCAGAGTAAATTCGGTCACAAGAGAGGATGGGTTGATCTGTAGGAGGGAAGCTGATAAATGTGTGGAATCAATGGTAATCAAAGATTGTGGGTGTGTGAATTCTGAATATGATAAGCTCTGAGTGATTGAAATTGCTCAATTGAGATTAGTTGCTCAATTGATGAGTTGATGATCTCGTGTTGTCAGTTTGACGTGAGATTGACGATACTGATGATGCCGATGATTCAATCATGATTCAGAGACTTATTTATATTGCTGGAATTTTAGACACCATGATTCCATGAAGTGTGACAGTTGTTGGAATCAAGGAGTGGGGAAGTGGAGATCCTGTTTGAAACCAGTTTCTCAACGTGTGGAGACTTGGTCGATTTTCCACCCACTACCTCGTGAATTCCTTCAACTGATTGCACGACTTGCTCACATTCCATCGTGTGTTTGAACACACGTGCCGTAGACCGCCAGACCAAGACTCTAAGTGATATCCCCCCAAGTGACACGATTGACGTCTCATGGTTTGTTAGTCAATTGATGACTTCGTGGTTTGATGGGACGATGAGTCCATGTAGTTGTTGAGTTGAACATGATGTTCTGAAACTCATGAATTGAACATGTCATGAGACAGAGGTATAGTTCTTACGATGAAGTGAGCAAGTATTTCTCATTCGATGGATCGTTGAATATTGATTGTTTAACCAATATTCCTTGGTTTGAGAAAATATTTATCATCTGAGCAAGTGTTGCTCATGTGATGAATTGTTGAATATTTGATCGTCTGAGCATGTGTTGATGGCTTCTTGGAAGCGTACCAAAAATATTAATTAGAACACTGGTGTAGAACCGAGCATAATTAATAAAATTAATGATCATGAGGCCGTCGTAAAATTATTAAGGTTCGAATATGGAATGATGATCATTGGATTCAGAAACCCTAATTTGATCAATCGATGATCAATTCATGGTTCGTCAGAAGTTTAACCATGGGACGAAGGAGGGAGCGACTACATGGGACTGTGGATCAACCATGTAGTGTCCATATGCTCACGTGAGCAAATACGAAGAACTCCTGAATAGTTGATGATTTGTTGGTGGAAGAATGATTAAATGTTGGCTTAATAATTTATTCAAAAATGCTCGTCTGACCCTTAGGTGAGAAAACCTAATTAATTATGACGAGGCGAGGGACCGAAAATGGAGTCATGAAACCGGCCCTGGGTTGTCACGTGACCGTCTGGAGATCGCTTCATGAAAATCCAAAGTGTTTGGAAGAGTTTTGGACCTAATACGAGCAATTGTGCAAATTAGGTCAAAACTGTGAAAATTGATGGGACCGGCTTCCGTGAGCCAAAGAGCCAATCTTGGTCGGTCAAGATAGTGTGCTCGTGTCCCCAAGGCGTCCGCGTCTCAGTCTTGAGAATTTTGATATTTTCTGGCGTGCAATTGAGCATCCATTCAAGAAAATATGCCAAAATTAGGGTTTCGACGAAACTGAGGAAAACACCATGAGATGATGAAAAATAATTATAAAATAAGGAATGAGGAGGCGTGGGACCGTCGTGGTCAAGGCATGGTCGGCCGGTCGTGACCACGGTCCGGTGGTTCCTTTTTCTTAATTTTATAATATTTTGATGATTTTATGAAAAATTCATGAATTTTGAGAAATTTGATGAATTTAGGGAGTTTCCATGAATTGAAGGAGTTTTCATGAGTTCATGGAAGCAAAATATTAAAATAATAAAAAACACGAGCGTGTGGGACCATGGAGGCATGGCTGGCCGGCTATGGACCGGTCCCACGAGTTTTTCATAATTTTTTTTATTTTTTTTAGGTATTTTTGATGATTTGAGGGAATTTTTCCTAATTTGAGAGAAATACCATAAAATCAAAGAATTTGATGAATTCAAGGAAAAATAGGATAAATAATAATAAAATAATAAAGTAAAGGGCGTGTGGGACCGGCTAAGGCATGGCCAGCCGGCTAGTGGCCCGATCCCACAAGTTTTTCATAATTTTATTTATTATTATATGATGATTTGTGCAGAAATACCATGAAATCAAGGAGTTTTTTCATGAAATTAGAGAAATAATAATAATAATAAAATAATAAGGAACCGTGGGGTGTGGGGCCGGTTGGGACCAAGGCATGGCCGGTTGGCCAATGGTCACGCCCCACACTCCTTTCCTTAATTTTATATTATTTTTTATGGATTTATGGAAGTACCATGAAACCGAGGAGTTTCCTCGAGACGAAGGAGATTTGATAAAATGAGAGAATTTTCATCAAATCATGGAAAATAATAAAAATGCATTAAAAATATAAAACTAGCGTGGGATTGACCACGACACGGTCGGTCGGTCGTGTGTTCGTGCTCCCAGCATCGGGGCTTACTTAAAGGTAGCTCAGACGCCCGGTTGTTGATTATTTATTACTAATTGTGGAATTCGGTGGAGAATAATTCACAAAACTGAGCAATAAGATGTTTATTATTAATTCATAAGATCATCTGCGGATTCGACTACGAATTCATAATAATAAAGTGAGCATTACCATTCCATGGGATCGTAGATTCGACCATAGAATCGGAGTAATTAAGATTTATCGATTACCATTTATGAGACCAGTTGTGGATTCGATCATGAAATCAGAGTAATGAGATAATATAGTTATTGCTATTCTATGAGATCAAGCTGTAGATTCGATCATAGAATCAGAACAATTGTTTATTGCCATTCCATGGGATCAGTCGTGGATTCGACCATGGAATAGGAGCAATTATTATTGCCATTCCATGGGACCAGTCGTGGATTCGACCATGGAATAGGAGCAATAATAGATTATTCTGGGAATTCAGTACTGAATGTCACGACAGAATTAATCTTAATTAGGAATAATTAACTTTTGTGGCTCTATACTAGTAGAGCAAGCTGTCTAGGAGCATTAATTATCCCGATATGAGCTTGTCGGTAAGTTATATCCTTTATATAGTCAGGGTAAACTTGTTGTTTGTTCCTGAAGCCGTTATCGCTTTATACTAGCAGAGCAAGCTGTCTAGGAGCCGTCCATCTCGTGATACTATATAGAAATTATCACTGAAAGTATTCATTATTCATGAGATATGACGTTGTCCAGTCGTGAGACTACATATCTACATGTACTCTGAGAGAAAGTACTCTCCGTTGAGAATTCGATGAGAGACCCGCGTCTCGATACTCACGTCTGATTGCTGAATCAGAGCTTCGTATAATTATGAGTTTACGATTTCAGCCTTTGTCGAAAATCCACCATCTACATTAAGTCCCCTGCTTACTGAGGAAAGCTGTGTTCCTCAGTCAGCATTAAATGGTGATTTTCCGGCCATAATAATACCAGTAATTGAACTTAGTCGTAAGTTGAGACGTTACCGGATTTAGAGAGCATGAGAAAACCACGACTTGATGAAGTCTTCAATGTCATGATTGGAGCGTCGTTTGATGAGCATAAATTGTTGTTGAACCGCTGGTTTGGACGACGAGTCCGTGGTCGGTTAGGATTCGCGGGTCGGGCCCAATAAGGAAATCCTTAGAAAATTAGGTTTTGGAAATAAAATTGATATAAAAGGGATTAATCCTTTTTTTTTTATTATTTTCCTCACACACGACCAGCACCTTCATCACCTTCACGCCAGGGAAGAAGATTTTTTCCGCCGGAGCCGCCAGCCGCCACCGATAGCCAGCGCCGTCCGGCCAAATTTCGGCCGCCACACGTTAGGTAATTTTTTTTATTTTTTTTTGCTGATGTTTATGATCCTCATGAGTTGTTCATTCTTTGATCATGATGAAGTTATATACATGTGTGTATATTAGTGTGAGTCTTATGAAAAACCCTCATTTTTTTTGAAAACGTATGTTCGTTCAATCGTTAGTTTTGAAAACTAACTATAATCCCTGATTTAGGAGAGATTTTTTTTTATATGAACCTAGGTACAGTGATAAAACTTAGTTTATGAGTTTTCATGTGTACCAAGGTTTTATCATAAAATAAGTGAATTTTCATGAAATCGGAATAATCCTTCGTTTTAAAGACAAATAACAATGACACGAAGAAACATATGTATGATGAAATTGTGTCCAGTGATAAAATTTTGCTTATGAGCTTTCATGTAAATACAAAACTTTATCATATGTATGAGATGTGAGCTTTCACAAATTTTTTTGAAATAAACCTTCGTTTTGAAGACAAATAATGACGATACGAAGGAAAAATAGTTTTTTTTTATACATATATATGCAGCCGTGACATATATTGTGCAAAATATGATGATATATTTTATTTTCATGAGTTTGTTTTCGTTAGATAAAATCCTTGAGAATTTATGTATGCAAATGCATTAATTGCTGTTTTTCGAAAAAAAATCAGAAGGTGGGTTTTGAGGATTCTTCAAAGATAGACAATATATTTATGATATAATATTGTATTGTTATGAACTTCATAGGTCAGTTGTGTGAATGTTCACATTATGAAAATTGTGTCCGTGATTTCATGAAAAATCAGTTTCGGAAACTAAACAAAGTTTCGTTCGCTTTTTGCAGTTTTCGAAGAGACGAACGATTTTGAGGTGTTAACTCTAGCATTACTATCACTATTGTTACTGGAAGTATAAAATTTAAGAGTTAAGAGTTACCATTTTTTGCTGATGTTGGTTTGTTTACATAGTAGTAATCTTTGATCTTCCGGTTCCAGAAAATGTCGACCAACAATAACAACAATTAAGATTACTGGTATTCCTCTTCTTCCTCTGGCTCTTCTGATGAGGATTCCGACGCTCCTGTAGCGAAATCAAAGGCTAGGGTTACCCAGGAAGGGGAGAAGCCTAATGTTCCCTTGGGTGAGTGAAGAGTCTCTTTTGCTGAACTCGAAAATAAAAGAGTTGAAGACAAAAAGGAGGATGCTCGTCAACATGAAAAAGATCGCACCCGGCGTAGGAGACAGAGGGTTGAGGAGAAGCGTCAATTCTTGGATGGGGTGCCTTCTGATTCTGATGCTGATGCTTCTGAAGGAGATATCACATGGGAACCATCCGAGCGTTACATTAAGCCTGATCGATATGAAAGAGAGCATCAGAGGATGATGAAGAAAATTGAAGCTGAAGCTGCAGCAGAAGATAACTCGGATTCAGATGATGATTATCTTCCATCCACCGGACTTCACCAATGATCCTGACAGTGACTCTGAAGAATATGATTCCGAGAAGGCCAGTGACGATGAAGCTGACAATTCAGATGAGTCCGACGAGTAGTTTTACTTCCATCTTCTTTAGACGTTAGAGCATTCCCTTTTTAGTCTTCATAGTGGATATCTTTCTTTTGACTGTTTAAACGACTTTACTTCAATACTTTTCTTCTGAATGATGAACATTTTGTTAACGTCGATTTCTTCTAATCCATGACATGGACCAATGTCCATATATCCAAATTCATCATGACTTGTCGATTTTCATGAGAAGTAACATAACACACGGCTGAGAATTCATGACGTGTACAAGGCCGCGTGGCCTATCCTTTGACCCGTGATGTTCAGTCCCCAGTGTTTTATTTTCCTCCGCGTCTTCGGTATCGATCTTTGAAGCATAGGGTTTCAGTGGAACACGTAACTGAGTTGACTATATGACTATCGCCTGATATATATATCTTCAAGACTCCAAATATATGATCCACACAAATATTTCTTCCATTCCTGAGTCAGTTTCATCGTGCAGAGAAGTTTTGATCCTACCCTCTTGCCGTCATATCGAGTAATAGCATTTCTTCTCAAGATGATCTTCAGTCGAAGCGTGAAATAGCAACGTCTATCTTAGTAAGTTGTACACTTCTTCTTCTTCTCCTTTATTGTCTCTGTTCAATCGAGATTGTTGATCACAAGATAATTATTTGTCGTAGGACTGTAAGAAGAATGCTACTCCTCATAATGCAAGGCCTAAGCGAACTGTTAGATCTCCTGCCCGGTATGGATCGTCTCATGCTGAAGCTGGATCGTCTGTAAGTAAACCTATGACTCTTGAGATTGTACCGAGTCCCGGGATTAACACTCCTTCATTTCATCGTAGGCGGATGTCCGTGTCGTCGTCGATGCTAGACGAAAAAAGAGTGGAAAGTCCGTGACCGTGTTTGAGGTTGAGGAAAGGAGTAACCAGGCATGTGAAGATTCTGCAGGATCCGTGGAGACTGGAGACGGTGTCCATGCCCGTGAATACCCAACCGCTGGACTTTTATTCAAATCCCCATTGATTAATTTCTTCCCAGACAATGAAATGGTCAACATATTCGTGATTACCAAATGTTATGCGTCTCTGTACACCAAGATCTGGAAGAAGTATGGTCACATTGCTACCACAGAAGTGTGGAAAGGTTTTCTTCCAACCCTTTTAACCACGGTAGCGGGGCTATTGCCGATCATCGAGGAAATGAATCAGATGCACTTGCGAGACGTCAAAAACCATGAAATCCACCAATGGGATAAAATGATCTCTAATTGTGAGATATTGCGATTCAATGTAAGCTGGCTCCGTCGTCGTCTTGAGATAATCTGGATGAGGAGAGGATACTGGCTCTGGAGTCAGCAAGGGTTGATAAAGCGGTGGAATACTTGAAGGCAAAGACCAAGATTTTCAGAAGAAGCTTGACGAGGCTTTTACAGGGACTATCCATTGCTGGATGGTTTACTCTGAGTGAGCATTTGTGGTTGTTGTTTTTTGAATAAATCTGAATTTCTAGTTAGGTGAAATAATTGATCATGGTGTGAACGAATTTTGCTCATTTATGGAATGTTTAATGAACAAAGGAGCATTCGCATGCTCTTTGGAGGAATGAAATTACATTTTGAAAATGCTTGAAATGATGAAGAGGTAGTGTATTTCATGGATCAGGCATAATAAGCTTTGAGCCATTTGCCATTGATGATGTTTCTTTCCTTTTCTCCGTCGATTGTTAAAATTTTGTAGTATCCGCTAGACACTGCTTTGATAACAACATACGACCCTTCCTATTTAGAAGAGAACTTAGGAGCAGACATGTCTTGTTGAATGTGCTTTGTCTTCTTTAATACCAAATCTCATACTTGAAATGTTCGAGGTCTTACCATTTTGTTGTAGGCTCTGGAGATCCTCTGTTTGTAAGCTTCCACATATTTTTCCACATTGGTTCTCCTTGATTCAAGCATATCTAGCTCAGCGATTCTTGATCTGGAGATTTCAGCCTCATCCCATTGTACACCACTGGATGCTGCAATCCTGGCTGAGGGAACTTTGATTTCTTCTGGAAGTATGGCGTCGGCTCCATAGACAAGGGAATATGGCGAAGTACCGATTGAGCTCCTTGGTGCAGTTCTGTAAGCCCATAGAGCCATGGGTAATTTCTCATGCCATGATCGAGAATAATCATGAATCGTCCGACTGATAATCCTGATCAAAGTTTTGTTGGTACTTTCTGCTTGACCATTTCCTTGTAGATAGTAAGGCGTTGAGAAGATTTGTTTGATCCCATATTTATTGAGCAGCTTCTCAACATCTTGATTGGCAAAAGGAGTTCCGTTATCTGTAACGATATGCTTAGGAACTCCGAATCTGCATATTATGTGCTCTTTGATGAAGGCGGCAATCGTAACTCCAGTAGTGCTTCGAAGAGGAATAGCTTCGACCCACTTGGTGAAGTACTCTGTCACACTGATGATGTATTCATGTTGTTTTGAAGATGCTGGATTGATCTTCTCAATGATATCTAGTCCCCAGCTGTAGAAAGGCCACGAACTATTCACAGAATTCAACGGGAGACAAGGAATGTGGATGAGATTACCATGGGTTTGGCATTGGTGACACCTCTGAACGTGTGCGGCTGCATCATCTTCCATGGTCGGCCAATAATACTTCTCATAAATTGAAGAAATAGTTTCCTCTTTCCTTGATGTTCTCCATCATGTACTTCCTTCAGGATTGTAGGGATTTCATGTTCGGCTAAGCACCTCAGTAAATTTCCACAAAGCTTTTGCGGTATAAGATCCCATCGAGATAGACGAGTCTCTTAGCTTTCTGAATGAGTTTGACTGCTTGCTTCTTTTCCAGTGGTAGTTCGTTGTCCCGGAGGTATTTGATGTAAGGCTCCCTCCAGTCCCCAGTGTGGTGGACCGTCAAAACCTCCAAGTGATGATGAGGTATTTGGAAATCAGGACAAGATCCTTGTAAATCTCTTGACTGAGTCTCCATGGATGGCCAGTAGTACCCCATTCTTTGAAGCTTTCTGGTTAGTGTTTTGCCCACAGACTTCCTCATGTATGCGCTTGAGCTATTCTTCCGCTTCGTCGCTCCCAAGACATCGTGATAGATATCCATCAGAGTTTCGATAGTATATCCCTCCATGAATGAGAACATACCGTGACCACTGGTTGCATCGACGAGCATGTCAATGTTGGGTAGAGGAAAATCATCCTTTGGACAACATTTATTCAAGTTCCTGAAGTCGACACAACATCTGATTTGACCATTTTTCTTCTTAACAGGTACCACATTTGCTAGCCACGTTGGATGAAGAATAGGCTTGATGAACCCTGCTGCTAACAGTTTCTGGATTTCGACCTTGATTTGCTCCTCGACTTCGTGTCTAAACTGTCTGGGCGGCTGTTTGATAGCTTTAGAACCAGGGACGATGTGCAGGTGATGGGTGACGAGTTTGTCATCCAGACCCGGCATTTCTTCGTACGTCCAGGCGAAGATATCTTGATATTCTTTCAACAATTTTATCAGCTCGGTCCGCTCCTCTGGTGATAGTGCTGAACTGATCAGGATTGGCCTTGGATCGTCTGCAGTCCCAATGTTGATTGTTTCAAGATCGTCAGTGGCAGAGTCAGTGCCGTCCTGTTGTTTTCGTGGGGCATCCTGGACTTCTTCTTCAAGTGATAGCTCACTCTGACACGATTCTTCATGGTGGGGAGACTTTTCGTCGTTCTCCCCGATTAATTGATAATCTTTCCGTCGGCGATAAATGACTCTCCCTTCTACATCTCGATCGGTCGTGAATTTTGACCCTGGAGTTGAGACTTGACCATTATGGCGTTTAGTCGGTGTAGTAGGTGACTTGATCATTTTAGCAGCTGAGGATGACAGATCGTTATCAGCCTTTTCGATAGTCTTCCAGCTTGGAAGTGGAGTACTACGAATCGTGATTCGATGTTCCGGGACGCCCTTTTAAGATTCAAGGAACTCAGTATCATAGACGGGAGCATAAGGAGATGATGAAGCCGGAATACAAACGATCTTGTTGTCGAGCAGGGCCTTCATTCATTGATAGTATGTTGAAGGAACCACCTTGTTACCATGGAGCCATGGGCGTCCCAGTATTATGTGGTAGTCAGGTTCTTGCTCGATCACATGAAACTTTGCTTTCGATCGAATCGACCCCACCCTCAAATCTATGTATGCATATCCATATGTATGGCTTTGACTTCCTTCAAATCCTGTCATTAGGATGGGATAGCGAACGATTTTACCTTGTGGGAATCTGTCCATCCTGAGAGTCTTCATAGTGACAATATTGGTGGAAGCACCGGTGTCGACAAGAGCTTTTCTAAATTCGGTGCCTTTGATGAAACCAGTGACATACAATGCTCGGGTGTCTCCTTCATCCGTCATGCGATATTCTTCTCCAAAAGAGATGTTGTCGATCGAATGCCCAAGCACTAGGGAGACTTCTTCAACTGATGGTGTTGGTGGCGTTATTTGCACGCTGGATGTTATCTGGTTGAGTGATGAAAATGTGTCTGTGCGCTGATCCCTGGAGAAGTGCAGGAGTTCACATAGATTTTCAATCAAATATGTGACCTCTTGTTCCACCGGCTTCTCGTATGTGGTGAAGCTGTTGATTTGAGGGTCAGATGACGCTTCAGTCCTCGGTGTTGAGGCTTCTGGAGCGGAGATACCGCCTAACTCGGATGTTAATCTGATGAGAAAGTCGAGGATGTGGTTTATCGTCTCCTTCATCAGGTCCATGTTCCTGGTATGGACATCTAGGATTTGAGCCAACTCTGCCAAAGTCGGGATCCCTCTGCCTTCCATCCCGCCAGGTGGAATGTTTCCGTTTGAAATATTCTGATATGAATTAGTTGAATTCGTCCTAAGACCAACCATCTTGTGAGATTGCAACCGAGAGAATGATCTCCCACTGTGGTCGCCAATCTTTAGATGGGGAAAAACGATTTGCTGGTTTTTTAAGGAATTGAGGAGACTGTCGTACGGAGGAGACTCCTCGAACCGAGCGAAATGTTAAACCTCACACAGATGTACCGCTGCAAAGGGGGTGCTTTAGATTCGAGAGATCAATCTGTAGTACTCCGGACTAAATCAAGACAATGACCGTTCCAGAGTAAATTCGATCACAAGAGAGGATGGTTTGATCTGTAGGAGGGAAGCTGAGAAATGTGTGGAATCAATGATAATCAAAGATTGTGGGTGTGTGAATTCTGAATATGATAAGCTCTGAGTGATTGAAATTGCTCAATTGAGAGTAGTTGCTCAATTGATGAGTTGATGATCTCGTGTTGTCAGTTTGACGTGAGATTGATGATACTGATGATGCCGATGATTCAATCATGATTCAGAGACTTATTTATATTGCTGAAATTTTAGACACCATGATTCCATGAAGTGTGACAGTTGTTGGAATCAAGGAGTGGGGAAGTGGAGATCGTGTTTTAAACCAGTTTCTCAACGTGTGGAGACTTGGTCGATTTTCCACCCACTACCTCGTTAATTCCTTCAACTAATTGCACGAATTGCTCACATTCCATCGTGTGTTTGAACACACGTGCCGTAGACCGCCAGACCAAGACCCTAAGTGATATCCCCCCAAGTGACACGATTGACGTCTCATGGTTTGTTAGTCCATTGATGACTTCGTGGTTTGATGGGACGATGAGTCCATGTAGTTGTTGAGTTGAACATGATGTTCTGAAACTCATGAATTGAACATGTCATGAGACAGAGGTATAGTTCTTACGATGAAGTGAGCAAGTATTTCTCATTCGATGGATCGTTGAATATTGATTGTTTAACCAATATTCCTTTGTTTGAGAAAATATTTATCATCTGAGCAAGTGTTGCTCATGTGATGAATTGTTGAATATTTGATCGTCTGAGCATGTGTTGCTGGCTTCTTGGCAGCGTACCAAAAATATTAATTAGAACACTGGTGTAGAACCGAGCATAATTAATAAAATTAATGACCATGAGGCCGTCGTAAAATTATTAAGGTTGGAATATGGAATGATGATTCTTGGATTCAGAAACCCTAATTTGATCAATCAATGATCAATTCATGGTTCGTCAGAAGTTTAACCATGGGGCGAAGGAGGGAGCGACTACATGGGACGGTGGATCAACCATGTAGTGCCCATATGCTCACGTGGGAAAATACGAAGAACTCCTGAAGAGTTGACGATTTTTTGGTGGAAGAATGATTAAATGCTGGCTTAATCATTTATTCAAAAATTCTCGTCTGAGCCTTAGGTGAGAAAACCTAATTAATTATGACGAGGCGAGGGACCGACCATGGAGTCATGAAACCGGACCTGGGTTGTCACATGACCGCTTAACGATCGCTTCATGAAAATCCAAAGTGTTTGGAAGAGTTTTGGACCTAATACGAGCAATTGTGCAAATTAGGTCAAAACTGTGAAAATTGATGGGACCGGATTCCGTGATCCAAAGAGCCAATCTTGGTCGGTAAAGATAGCGTGCTCGTGTCCCCAAGGCGTCCGCGTCTCAGTCTTGAGAATTTTGATATTTTCTGGCGTGCAATTGAGCATCCATTCGAGAAAATATGCCAAAATTAGGGTTTCGACGAAACTGAGGAAAACACCATGAGATGATGAAAAATAATTATAAAATAAGGAATGAGAAGGCGTGGGACCGTCGTGATCAAGGCATGGTCGGCCGGTCGTGACCACGGTCCCATGGTTCCTTTTTCTTAATTTTATAATATTTTGATGATTTTATGAAAAATCTTGAATTTTGAGAAATTTGATGAATTTAGGGAGTTTCCATGAATTGAAGGAGTTTTCATGAGTTCATGGAAGCAAAATATTAAAATAATAAAAAACACGGGCGTGTGGGACCATGGAGGCATGGCCGGCCGACTATGGACCGGTCCCACGAGTTTTTCATAATTTTATTTTATTTATTATTATATGATGATTTGTGCAAAAATACCATGAAATCAAGGAGTTTTTTCATGAAATTGGAGAAATAATAATAATAATAATAAAATAATAAGGAACCGTGGGGTGTGGGGCTGGTTGGGACCAAGGCATGGCCGGTTGGCCAATGGTCACGCCCCACACTCCTTTCCTTAATTTTATATTATTTTTTATGGTATGGAAGTACCATGAAACCGAGGAGTTTCCTCGAGACGAAGGAGATTTGATAAAATGAGAGAATTTTCATCAAATCATGGAAAATAATAAAAATGCATTAAAAATATAAAACTAGCGTGGGATTGACCACGACATGGTCGGTCGGTCGTGTGTCCGTGCTCCCAGCATCCTGGTAAATATTTTTAATTATTTATTATTTTCTTCTCTATTTTGTATAGGTTCATCGTTTCGTTGTATTTTTGAAATACTCGTTCGTGCGGTGACTGTTAGTGTATCGTCGTCGAACACACCTTCACCATTTTAATCGGGGCTTACTTAGAGGTAGCCCAGACACCCGGTTATTGATTATTTATTTCTAATTTTGGAATTCGATGGAGAATAATTCACAAAACTGAGCAATAAGATGTTTATTATTAATTCATAAGATCAGCTGAGGATTCGACTACGAATTCAGAATAATAAAGTGAGCATTACCATTCCATGGGATCGTAGATTCGACCATAGAATCGGAGTAATTAAGATTTATGTATTACCATTTATGAGACCAGTTGTGGATTCGATCATGAAATCGGAGTAATGAGATAATATAGTTATTGCTATTCTATGAGATCAAGCTGTGGATTCGATCATAGAATCAGAACAATTGTTTATTGCCATTCCATGGGACCAGTCGTGGATTCGACCATGGAATAGGAGCAATTATTATTGCCATTCCATGGGACCAGTCGTGGATTCGACCATGGAATAGGAGCAATAATAGATTATTCTGGGAATTCAGTAGTGAATGTCCCGGCAGAATTAATCTTAATTAGGAATAATTAACTTTGTGGCTCTATACTAGCAGAGAAAGCTGTCTAGGAGCATTAATTATCCCGATATGAGCTTGTCGGTAAGTCATATCCTTTATATAGTCAGGGTAAACTTTTTGTTTGTTCCTGAAGACGTTATCGCTCTATACTAGCAGAGCAAGCTGTCTAGGAGCCGTCCATCTCGTGATACTATATAGAAATAATAACTGAAAGTATTCAGTATTCATGAGATATGTCGTTGTCCAGTCGTGAGACTACATATCTACATGTACTCTGAGAGAAAGTACTCTCCTTTGAGAATTCGATGAGAGACCCGCGTCTCGATACTCACGTCTGATTGTTGAATCAGATCTTCATATAATTATGAGTTTACGATTTTAGCCTTTGTCGAAAATCCACCATCTACATACCCATACCCGATCCCATCTCCATTTGTGCGGTTAAAACCCTACCTGAACGGGGCGGGTACCCATGGGGATGGGTTTGGGTGGGGCAAATGGCCATCCCTAGGCGAAATAGGCAAACGCGCAACAAGATGCGCCGCGATCCCTTTTTGAATTGCAACCTAACCTATGGAAAACAAACTCCCTCGAACCAAAAGTCATGACATTACTGTGCATGACTTTCTGGACTCTTCTGAGGAGTCCAACCGCCTCCGGAGCTAAAAAACCAAAAGTATCAAAAGAAAAAAGGAATAAAGGTATGCCCATTATCAAGACATGATTCTCATGTTTCGCTATCTTACCTGAGGCAGCCCTCAACGCCGCTTGCCTGACTATAAACATACCATGTCCAATTCCTATTAATGGAGAAACCCCAATAAGATTAACACATGCATGTTTTCCTTTAGCCCACCCAAAAATTAAAACATCTGCTGGTCTGAGCGGCGATTTCCCTTCGAGTGGATCAGTCAAAAAATTGACAGCCGCTTCTTTCTTTGCAGAAATACCGGCTCTCCATAGTATAGCATATAAAATGTCCCTCACATGATCATGTCTATGTTTAAAACCAGGGTCTACCTTATAATGAACTGCATGTTCCCCATAATTGGAATACCAAGTAAAAAATCCTGAATATGCCCGGCTTGCAGAGAACCCGTAAACCCTATCCATGTCTTTAACTGCTTTACCAACAATTAAAATCAAAAAATGGTCAAACATAAGATCCCTGCACAAATTGTGTATATTTATTTATTTAATTCTAATTAGTTAACAGGGGCCATATGTTGAACTGTAACTAGCATGGGCAACTACCAACACTATGTCAACAGCGCCTGAGACATAGTCTATTCTTTCTCCCAAACGATCAGCAGAAGAAATCTCTCTCGAATCCTTTCTTTTTCGTCGAAATCGAAATCCAGTTTCATCTTCATCAATTTCACACCCTAAAATCTCCATCAATCTTTACTCAATTTCGATTTAGATTACAAAGTTTGGATTTGGTTGATTGAATATTCAATCTTCTCTAACCTGTAACCCTAAATTCAAAGTTGGGTGAATTGAACGAACCACCACCACCATCACCAAGTTCGTCCTATGCTTTCTAATCGAAGACTGGGTGAATTCATTGAATTAATTCCACGATGATTATCTTCATGTAATATTCATTTGGGGTTTCTTGGAGATTCATCTGCAGAAAACTTCATCAACAACAATGAATCAATTGATTCTTCTGTGAAAGATCGATTCAGGCCTAGATTTAAGTTTAATCGATTTCTCATAGAAGTATTGCTAGTGATTCATAATTTTGGAAATGCAAATCTTGGTCATATTCATCTAAGGTATTTCTCATTCATTCATTTGGGGTTTTAATGATTTTTCAAATTGGAGGTTACACACTACTGATTTTGAATGGTACAATTTCTGATGGTGATTATGAACATCTCTATCTTTCAGATTTTAGGTGTATTATGTTTGTTGTGAATTATATCCTGTTTTGAGAATGTTTTGGTGATTATGAACATCTCTATCTTTCAGATTTTATGTTTATTATGTTGCTGTGAATTGTATCCTGTTTTGAGAATGTATTGTGATTATGAACATATCAATTGCATGATTTATGCCCCCACCAAGTAGTTTTATATGTCATTTGACAGATGATCTTAAACTAAGACATGGTATTTGGTTGTATGATGCCATCATTGGTGAATAAAGCTTGTATTTTGTTTTGAGAAACAGCATCTCAGGAGTCACTATGATTTGTATTCACTGTCAGATTGTAGAATTAAATTAGGTATGCATAAGGCTCCACCAAGTAGTGCTCATGTCAATTATGTGCAAGTTGAATACGACGCAACCAACGCAAGCCAATTATTGTTAGTTACTGTGATTTGATCTTTATATCTAAAGATCAAAAATATATGGATGTTCGTAATGTGTCCCATTGACAGATTGTAGATTAAGACTAGGTGTGTATATGCCTCTCTTCAAGTGAATTAGACTGGATAGAAAAATACTAAAGTGATTTGTTGTCAATATGCATTTGTTTTCGATACATCTTAGTCTTGTACATGATCCAGTTCTTTCATTGTAGTTTTAGTTTCTAGAATACACCCTGCATCTCCAACATTATCGACGCACAATCGTTGGACAATATAAATAAGCCGACTTCATCATATTGCATTTAAAAAAGTTACAACCGTTCTGTTCATTCAGTGTTGAGCAACATTTACATGTTCATAAACTTAAACATGCCCATTTACAAGTATTTCACCATCTTACCCACAAAAAATCTAAATATCAAAAAGAAAAAGAAAAAAACAAAATAAACATAACATTCCCCTGCATTTTCAGTCTCCATTGCCAGAACCAAAAAAGAAAACATTATTCAGTGACTTACCATTCGCATTATACCCCTCTCCATTCTAATTCTTCTCTGTACTTTGATAATAGCTATTAGTAACATTATGTCATCATTTCCATTCGAGCACTTACCCAAAAATCCACCATCTCTCTACAGAAGAATTCAAATGTCGATAAGGCTCACTCATTGTCATACCCATCACTCGGAATCAGAATCATCAGACGCCTCTTCCTCATCATCAGACCCCTCTTCTTCCTCGCCAGGCCCCTCTTGCTCCTCATCAAACCACTCTTCCTCCTCGTCTTCATCTGCATCGTCCGCTTCGGAATCGGTCTTTTGGGCCAACAATGCATCATTAATCCCAAATCTCTCATCTTGGGGAAAATCCTCAATCATCACTCTTAGAGCAGATTCTGTATCACTTCGATACCCCAAAAAAAGCAGCAGGCTCTTCATCCTCGGAAGCATCACTGTCATTTTCTTTCTTCATTACTGCCCTTTCAGCCAACCTCATCTTTTTAGCATGCACTTCCCAGAACTTTTCCTCCTCTTCTTCATCTTTGAAAAGATCAAAACGACGCTTGTTTTGCAAAATCTGTACCGTTTTTCAACTGGTTTCTCCTTTTCAACTGGTTTCTCTTCTTCTTTGATTGCATCCACTGCAGCATACATCTCTTCCCAGAGTGTAGGGACTTCAATATCATATAAAAAGTCATTTACTCTCTTGTTTACCTTCTCCAGATCATCCTTGTTCATCTGCCAAATCATCTGCATAGTGGCTGATAGCCTTTCACATATTTCTTTCTCTTCTAACTCTTTCAATATAAGGACTTCAATATCATATAACAAGTCATTTGCTCTCTTGTTTACCTTCTCCAGATCATCCTTGTTCATCTGCCCAATCATCTGCATAGTGGCTGATAGCCTTTCACATCTTTCTTTCTCTTCTAACTCTTTCAATAGTTGCTCTTCAATCATGGGGGATTTACCCTTTGGTCTGTGTTGATCATCATCACCAGCCATTTTGATTGATTTGATTTGATTTGATAGAGAAAAATTCAGAAAACAGTAATCTCCCTCTACAGACCAAAGGGAGATGATTTGATTTGTTGATCATCTCTGACCCTTTGGTTTCCTTGTTAATCCCTTTGGTTTCCCTGTTTATTCTCTCTCTGGAATAAATAAACTAAATTCTTGTAGGGTCACGGCTATTCCCAAGAGAAAGCTTTAATCGAACACGTACCCTAGTCTAATTGGCACCTATTCTAACCCACAATGCCATAATGACGTGATAAACCTAGGTAAAATGGCATTTTGGTTAATCAAAGTAGAATTTTTTTTTATTTCCTTCTCTTACTTGCGCGGGAGAAAGACTGGAAGAGGCGAAATAGAGAAACCCTAGGTAAGGGATTCTTTCCTTCTCTTATCAAATTAAATTCAAACTTACTTGTTTAATTTCATGAATGAGGGATATTTTTATTTTATTAATTTGAAATTACTATTGCTAGGGTTTCAGGTATATACCTTTCCCAAATCTAAAATCATTTTCTACTGTATTATGTAAACCTAGGGTTATGTCAATTTTAAGAGTTTTTTATAATCTTGGCTGTGATTCTATATCTTAGTAAGAATTTTAAGAGTTTTTTATTGTCAGGGTTTCTTTTATTTTGTTCAGGTCTTTCATATTTCTATGATTATAAACCAATTTAGGTCTTTCATATCTTAGTATTAATTGGTTGAAACAATAGATGTATTGTGTGATTCTTGTGACGGAAATTATGGAATTTGGTTTAGGTTGAGCTAATTTTTGTTACTAGTGGATGTTAATGGATTTAGGAATTTGCTTTTGTTGATGTAAGGAGTAAAAGTTACATTGTAGATTAGGTCGGCGTTGTTATATATCTGGAAAGGAGAATTTGTTACTGTGTTCTATCGATTTTGTTTTTATTCACTTTGCAACGGTGTTCTATCATGCTAAGCAATTGGTTCAACAGGGAAGAAGGCGTATTTGAACCCGGCGTTCGACAAGCAACGCACGTGCACTCTACTTGTAGCCTATTAGAGAACCTACTCATTCCCTACCTCCACATACAACAAATGGCATCGTTTGACTTCGCGGAAGATTTGGCAATCACCAAAGCATGGGCAGCCGAAAGTCGATTTCTAGATCGCTCCTCGACCGAGACCCTTTGGGCGAAGATACATAACAAATTTAGCCAAGATTATGGGAACCCGAGAGGAAGAAGTGTTCAACAAATCAAGGATAAGCACAACATCATCCTAGATGCGGTAGCTGGGTTTTTTAAACTCAAACACCGGATCTGGCACTCAAGCCACCTGAGCTTGTCCCCTCTACAACTTGTACGTATCTTTATGGTTTTTCGGCACAATACTTTTTTCAATTTATATGTAACCAAATAAGTTTGTGTGTTGTTTTTGTAGCACGAAACCGTTAAAGCGTGCTAATTAGAGGAAAAGGGTGAAGCATTCACATTTGATGAAATCGTTTACCTCATAGTATTCATATTTTCGGAGTACCACCAGCTACGGAGTACCACCAGAACTCAATGGTGGGTGAATTGGACTCCATACTCTTATTTGGCTTCCAGATAGCAAAGGCCAATTCTGTGTTAAGAGTGTCTATAATGTGTTGTCTAGTGCATCCAATACTTTTGCAGGTACTAATTCTGTTTCTCCACAGGTATGGAAAGCTTTGTGGAAGTTAAATTATTTGTTTGGAAGTGCTTAAAAGATATAGTCCCAACAAGAGATAAACGAGCTAGATATGGAAATTATTTGTTTGGTTTTAAATATCAATGTTAGTAATATTATGGTACAACATTATTTATTTAGGAGCTAGATTCTCTCTTGGTTTATGGTACAACATTGTTCATTTGCAGGAACATAACTCCAAATAAGACAATGTCAATAGATGTCATTAATAAACTTGTGCCTCCTGGAACTAATCTTGTTTCTTCTACTAATGGGGTTGTGCAGCCGCTAAGATGGAAACCTCCTGATAATGTTTACAAATTTTGATGCTTCTTTTAAGTCAGATTCATTACAAGGTGGAATAGGGAATAGTTAGGAATTGTGCAGGTAGCTGCATTCGGGTGCAAGGACAATGCTTCAATGGAGGAATGAAGATAGGAGTTGTAGCTGAGAGCTGGAATGTAAGGCTATGCTGGCAGCTGTTACTCTGGCACAAACTTTAATCATGTTATCTTTGAATCAGATTGACAAACTTTAATAAAATCCATCAATGATCAAACCTATTATGTTAATTGGATGAATCAAGCTTTGGTTTTAGATATTAATTCTAATTGGACAGAACACACAAATATAGTAGTGTGTTTTAGTTCACTTAATTCTAATTGGGGCCATAGCAGTTCTTACGATTTTTATTTTCAACTGCACCAACACGTACTCCACTTTATACAAAGATAGTTTTTTACTTTAGTACCGTTATAACAACTGCAGCAACACGTACTCCGCTTTTTACCTATCATTTTGATTTATTTATTTATTTTGATTCATTTTGATTTATTTTCTGAATTCGGGTACGAACAAAAAAATCTTCAGTATGGAATGAATATTAATTGCATCGCATCTAACTCCGGTCATTTAGAGCCGTCAAAGCAGAAAATTATGCAGCAGGATAACAAGATTTGACTGAGAAAATTCTAAACATAGAACGTGCAGCATGCAAATTGAAGGATCTTTACCTACCTATTTTACCAAATTATTTACGATATACACTTAAATATTTTGCCAAATTATTTATTAGTAAAGATATTGCCAAATCTCCATTTACCCTACGTGTTCATCTCTCTCGTCTTAAATCATTTCATGTTTCTGCTCTTAAATCTTCTAACCTCCCCCTAGAAAACAAAACAAGTTGTTTACTTTGATCATCTGATTCATCTCCTGGATAAACCATATATTCCCCTGTCAGTTTTTCTTTGCGGATTAATCGGATCAACGGTGTAAATAATTCTTTTCAGTACTGCTTTGTTAACTGAGATTGTAACTCTAATGGTCAAAGTAGGGTAAATATCGTCTTCAACGCAACTGTATGTCGGTAGATAATCTCTGATTATTTGTATGATTCATATATGATAACTGATCTCAAATTGTGATTTGTGGTTACTCTTTGTGACAAGTTTTATTATTTCGTTGTTTTATTCGGACCACAATAACATTTTCACAAGATGTTGACAAGTTTTTTCTCCGTCCAGGTATCTGAGAATTCATAATGGATCCCAGAGTGGATCCTAGAGTCATGGATAAATCTTGGATGTATACCGATAGAACCAAACCACATTGTCAAGACGGAGTCGATGCATTTATAAAGTTTGCTACACATACATACCAACAGGATATTGCGACTGGGAAATGGAAACCATACAACAAGGGCAAAGTTAAGATTCTATGTCCATGTGTGAAATGTCTCAACGTCTATGTGCACAAGGCAAGTGAAGTTAAGTATCACTTATATACTTCTGGATTCATTCAAAATTATGTCGTATCGACTAAGCACGGAGAAGGAGATGAGTCATCATGGTGGACACTTCTGGATGGTAATGGCAGCGACGGTCCGCACTCTGATGAACCAGCATATGCTGCAGAGACTATAGAAATGGTTAATGCTTTATTAAGAGAAAAATTTTCAAAGGAATATGAGAAGATGCAACGGATACTCAATGATGCTGGGAAACCCCTATACAAAGGATGTAAGGATTTTACAAAGATATCTATAATGTGTGAACTGTTTAACTTGAAGAGCAAACACGGAGCTTCCGACAAGTTCTTTAATGAACTTCTACTACTGTTACAATCCATGCTCCCTCCAGGAAATGAGATGATGAAAAGTACATATGAAGCTAAGAAGGTGATGAGAGATTTGGGTTCAGGTTACGAAAAGATACATGTATGCATCAATGACTGCATTCTCTATAGGAAGAACTACAAGGATGACATCAAGTGTCCCACCTGTGGGGAATCAAGATGGAAAGTTGACGACACCACCAAAGAGGTGCATGAAAGAATTCCGGAAAAAGTCTTGTGGTATTTCCCAATTATCCCAAGACTGAAATTGTTGTTTCAATCAAAGAGAATTGTCGAATATTTATTGAGGCACGACACCTGAAAGAAAGAAGAGGGTGTTTTACGGCATCTAGCGGACTCACCAGCATAGAAAAATATAGATAAAAGATATCCCGTAATTCATGATGATCCTCGAAATCTGCGGCTAGGCATTTCGGATGACGGGGTTGACGTAAACAAAGGCATGCAAAAACAGCACAGTGTGTGGCCAATTCTGACAGTGATTTACAACCTTCCGCCAGAGTTGTGTATGAAGAGAAAGTTCACCATGATGTCATTAATTATCGATGGGGGGCCTTGTAAGGACATTGATGTTATGTTACAACCGTTTGTCGAGGATCCAAAGGAATTGTTTGAGGGAGTCCAATGTTTTGATGCGCTGAAACAGGAGATGTTTACTCTACGTGCAGTTGTTTTATGGAAAATAAATGATTACCCTGCTCTCGGTACACTGTGTGGTTGCCCCTACCAGGGACGAGACGCCTGTAAGATGTGTGGGAGAAATTCTTACGATGTCAGGCTAAAACATTGTAGAAAAGAGGTTTATACCGGGCATAGAAGATATCTACCATACGATTATCCATTCAGACGTCAGAAGGGGTTCAACGGAAAAGAAGAAACTGAAAAGGCTCCGGAACTTATGACCCCGTCATAAATATACAATTAGGTAAAGATTATAAAGAATAAATTGGGTAAGGTACGGAAGAACATTGTGGTGGAATTCGTGCAGGATAACCCTGGAAGAGGTGGAAAGATGAAGAGAATCGAAAAGACCATTGACCCAAAAAAGGGGAAGGGGAAGGAGACCGAAAGACGCTACTGGAAAAAGTTCAATATATGGTTCCGGCTCCTCCCCTACTGGCGGTATCATGTTGTCCACCATTGCATAGATTTCATGTACGTCGAAAAGAATGTATGCGAGAGTATCGTTGGAACATTGTTGAACAATGAATTTAAGTCGAAAGACCACCTTGCTGCTTGAATGGACCTGAAGGAGATGGGTGATTGCTATCGTATGCGTCAAAAATAAATTACACTTTCTCACTACTCAAAATATATAATATAGTAAGGGTAAGAAAGGATCGTTCCCACAGAGAGGTCTAGGTTGTCAAGTTGTTTCGGTTTCCTATATAAACAAGGGGGATTTCTGATTTTTATGTAAAGGAAAATAAACTAAAAGCAAATAATGAAATAAACAAGCAAATCAATAAGATGAAGATATTGGTCAAGGATTAATTTTCATTCACAAACATGAATTTGTAACAATAACTAGAATTGATATTTAATCTCAACTTTTATCAAAAGTCCTAGATACCTTGATCGCAAGAATATCCCGCTAATTTCCTTTTGTCATCAACAAACACATTAAAAGATGCGAAAGTGAATTCTTCCTAGAAAGCAACCTAAAGTGTAAAAGCACAATTAAGTTTAACTCCCTAAGAGCACTAAGTTCTATGAAATAAGACTAATCAATGCAAACGAACGTGTAAAAGCACTAATCCGATTTAAAAAAGGTCAAGGTTCATATATGGTTACTAGGATATATCACTACAAGCAATAACCATATTTGTGCTACTTGTATTCAAGATGCATCACTTTTACATATGAAACACCCTAAACTAGCATTAGATGTGAATACGAGTTCAATCAATTGGCCACTCAACTAAACAAATATTCAAATCATACATGGCGATAAATATAGTGAATCAAGATCGATAATTATGAGACAAAACTAATTTATTAATAAAAAAAACATGCTTTGTGAAATCAAATTAATCCATAACCAATGATAAAATTAACTACTCATGTTAATGGGATTCATAACAAGAATAAAGAGAAGAAGTTTCATGTTTCTAAACCCTAGAACAAAAGTAGAAGAAGAGATATGCCTTCGAGATGTGTGATATAAGTCAAAAATCTTCTCTTTATAGCTTCCGTTCACCTGATTTAGGTCACACGCCCATCTGCCAAAAAATCCACAACTGAAACAGCCCATGAGTAAAGCCCATTGCAAACAGGTCCATGTCCAGTGAGTCAGATCGGGTCACTGAGTCAACTCGCCTCAGTAGAAAATCTGGCAGAGTTTCCTTTCTTTTCAGGCAATTTCCAGGCCAACTTTTGGCCAATTTCTTCTCCCCTGCAAACCTAACATTCATTCACCAGATACCATTCGACAACATCATCTCGCAGCAACAACAGTTCAACTCATTTCTTCAGAAGCAGCAACACCCTTCTAGTTTACCACAGCTCAATAACTCATTACCAGCAGCAGCATTAACCAACCACCAGTGTCTCAACCAACCTCAATTTCCATTTCTTTCGCCGACTCTCACTGCCTGTATCTTAACGTCAACAGCAGCATCAAGCCATTCCATGTCAGGAGCTTAACACTCACCTGCAACACCACCACTTAGCATATCAACACTGCCACGGACTCGAGCCATTTCAGTTGAGTTCCGACCCTGAATCCACAGTACCCAATTATCCACACACACAGCAGCACTACAGCCAATGCACCTGCAATGCCCCTGCACCAGTTCTGATAGCAGCTACTCATTCTGAACCTGACTGCAAACATTAACGTCACCTTCTCGGATTCATACCTTGCAGCTCTGCCAATTCCATTTGAGCTCAAACTAAACCCACACATCTTCAGACTACCACTTGATCAAGTCACTGAATTGCAATACCTGCACTTAAACTTAGACCAATACCAGCTACTCATTCATTCACAGAAAATCCATTCTCTGTCTCAGTTTCGTGTTCAAACTGCAAGCAACGCCAACAGCTCCTGCACTTCATCTCCCAAACATCCATCATCTTCGATTGCAGCTGCAGAACCAATTTCAGTCCACCAGAATCTGAGCTGCAACTGCAACTCACTCTTGAACTCAACCAGTGCCATCAATCCCAAGCAACATCAACCGCATCAATCTGTAGCATCATGTCTTCACAGCATAAGCAAACCATTGATTTCTCTTTCAAGCCAACACTTCCTGCATCCGGCTCAGGCCCCTCATACTCCAGTCTTCCATTTCGAGCTCCTCCACATCTCAGTGACAACACAACAAGTTCATCCTTAACGAGATAATCTCGTTTCCATGGAAACTCATCTTGGCTCAGTTCAACCACCTGTAGTCACAAACAAGACCACCTGCAACAACATTTATCATTTATAGCCTCAGCAGCTCAGGCCTGTCCTGCACTTCTCTTCAAATTCACCGCAGCACCAACAACATCTGACTACCTTCTACAGCCTTGTAATCTCCATGGAATCATCAACTTCTGCTCAAATTCATCACAGAACCAAAACCCTTTTCATCTCTATCAAAACTCATTATTTCCTCTCTGCATCAGAACCAATCTTCTCTTCCCTGTTTACAGAATCATCACAAACCCCATCATCTGCGCCTCTATACCACTGTAACTTCCTTGCTCAGCTCATTAATACCAGAACCTCACTGCAATCCAGCTGCACGGGCTCATTCTGCAATTTCCATATCTCAGCAGCTTCAACTCATCCCAACTAAGAACAAACCACCTTCAATTCCATTGCCACTCCCACTGCAAAACAGATATTCTTCATCTCTGCCTCAACAACATCACATAGCAAATCCCATTTGGAGCTTCTCCTGTAATGAACCTGTCAGGCCAAATCAGCTACAGCTAGCACCGTAAATAGCAGCCACACACAGATTCTGCATCTTGTTCAACACACAATCGACCCAATTTACTACCAAATTCTCAATTCAGAAACCCAAATTCACCATCTCAACCACTCATTATTTCAGTTCAACTTGCCTGACTTCTCAAAACCCCAATTCGTCTTAGACCCATCTTCTATTCCTTAACAAACTCTCAAATAGTCATCAATCTCCTCACAAACCAACAGCAAACACAAACCCTAGATTTTCTGTTCTTCCTCTCTGAAATCGAGTTTAACCTCATCATCATAGCACCAGTTCTTATTCTTCTCACCCTTGAAAAACAACCACAAGAACCCATCACCTAATTCTTCTTAATCATCTCTCAATTTTCAGTTCAGTGGAATCGCTCGACAACAGCAATGGAGCCGCCATTGGTTTCAGGGAGAGGAGATGAAATAAAAGATAATCTCTCGGACTTTTGGGTTATGTGTAGGAAAAGGAATTTATTATTGGCACCCCTCTTGATGATTAAGGGCTAACAAGCTCATACATGGCTTGTCGGTTTCAGAGAACTGACAGCCTAATTCCTTGTTCAATTGTGATTCTAGGAGACTGCCAGTTTAATTTCCTGCATAACTCCTCTTGCTCCAAATAATGCCTGTGAATTGATCTTTTTGCTCTTTTCACTCCAAACGGATAATTTCTCCTTCTTTTGCTCCATATGACTCCAAAGTACCTAATAAACTCAAAACCAAACATAAGATACATATTTTACAACAAACTCGCAAAGAAAGCATAAACAATAGATATAAAACTAGGTGTTTTACAACACCTATCAATGGGTTTTAGAGACGAGTTGCAACCTCGGGAAATGGCAAAGGGGGATATATACTAAAGGCATCATGTCACTCATTAAGCCCGGAGGAAAAGGACAAGTTCTGTGCAACATTATCCGAGATAAAGGTTCCACAAGGGTATTGTTCAAACTTTTCAACACTGGTGAATCGAAAAGATCGAAAGCTTATCGGACTAAAATCGCATGATTATCACATACTAATGCAACATTTTTTGCGCATTGCGATTAAAACAATTATGCCACAGCCAATAAGATATGTTATTATCAGGTTTTGTTTCTTTTTCAGGGCAATATCTAGCAAAGAAATCAAGGTGGCAGAGCTAGAAAAATTGCAGTCGGATCTCGTTGTGACGTTGTGCTTGCTCGAGAAATACTTTCCTCCATCCTTTTTCGACATTATGGTTTATTTAACTGTGCATCTTACCAGGGAAGTGCAAATTTGTGGTCCTGTATTCTTTCGATGGATATATCCGTTTGAAAGGTGCATGAAGGTCATAAAAGGGCATGTGCGAAAAAGAAACAGATTTGGAGGAAGCATTGTTGAAGGGAACCTTGCGGAAGAGACAATTGAGGTTATCAGTGAGCACCAACAAAGCATGAATGATACAGTCGGAATTCCACCAGACAAACTCAACACATCTGACACTGGCGAAGATTCTTATTCTTTCAGGGGAAAACCAATGTCAAATCCTAAGTTTCCTCGTGTTGATAAAGATCTGTTTGATAAAGCGCATTTATATGTATTTCGGAATTCGCCTGAAGTTGCTCCTTACGTTGAGTAAGTATAATTAGATCTAACCAGATAACCTCATTTTTTATTTAGTTTTTGATTCTGTGTCCGAATTTCTGTAAAGATAATAACATTAGTCATTGCACTGTCCAGCCGACACCAGAATTTTTTGAAGGATAAATATCTTGGTATGAGTGATAGACAGCTAGATCAAAAACATCGTGAAGAGTTCGCCAAATGGTAACAAAAAGTGGTAAGAGTTTGCAGAAAATGTCACTCTTGCTATGTAACTTTTGGGTTGAGACGGAGGCTAATCCTTATAATGTATTTCAAGTTGACAGTGTGTGGGCAGACTCTAGGGAAAACTTCAATCAGGAGTTAAGGTGGCTATCAATCCCACCCAACACACAAGTAGAGACATACGAAGCATATCACATCAATGGATACCTGTTTCGCACAAAATCTCATGATGGTTCTGTTAACCAGAATAACGGGGTTTACGTAGAGGAAACTGACACGCACATTAGACAAGTGGGTATTACCCTTAATATGGCGGATTATTATGGTGTTTTACAAGAGATATGGATGTTGACATATCATTCGCTGAAAGTGCCACTTTTAAGGTGTAAATGGGTTACCAAAGCAGGGGTCTCAAAAGACAAACTTGGCTACATTTTGGTTGAGCTTGATAAGTTGGGACTCCAGGATGATCCTTTCGTTTTAGCCTCCCAAGCTAAGCAGGTATTTTATGTGCCAGACCAGGAAAATAAAATAAATTCTATTGTGTTAGGTGCACCTACCCAAATCTGGAAATATGCTAGTGATGAAGTCGACGAGGAATTCAGTACGGCAATTATTTGTCGGAATGAGTATAAATTGCCAAAGGTAGATAAACTTGACCTGCAAAGGACATCCAGAGATGATTACTATCGGGACGACATTAAGGGTAGAACTGCAAGGAAACCACCAGCACAACCAGCAGTCCATGCTTCTCAAACGACTGTATATGAGCAACCATTTCCAAGGACTAAGCGACAAGCCAGGTGATAGAATGTAGTTGTTTGGATTTTTCTGTTAACTAGAGAATGAATGTATGGATTGTTGAAAAAAATTGATTCTTAAATCATGGTGGGGTTTTGTATGCAGATGGGTTTTAGCAATGTTGGATGAGTTTGGATTTGGCTATACTGATTATTGAATTAATATTCTGTCATGCTAGGATTAATAGTAATAGTACTAGGCTTGCACATAGATTTTTTTTTTTGAATTGAGCCTAAAATAGTCTTTGAATTAATCTTACTCCAACAACATTTTATAAACTGGAGTAATACCCACCATCTTAAACAACATTTTATATACCCTATTGATTCATTAATTCAGTCATTCCTACCCATCTCTACTTAACAATCATTGGAATTTTAGAATCATTCACCAAGAACATTGCTTGTTTGTACATTTACAAAAACAAGAAGACAATAAAAAAAACAAGTCCAATACTACAAACATTCCTTTAACATTTATCAGCTCATTGAGCATTATATCAAGTTTTTTCAATTTCCGCATCAGCACCACAAGTTCACACAACTATCAAACCCTCAAAAGATCAAAGCTTTAAACTACGATTACAACTACCGTTACATATTCTCAAAATACCTTCACCAAAAGGCCATAACCCAAACCCCTTTCGTTACAAACCATTACTACAAACTTGAAACAACAACTACCCCTTTCAACTTTATAATCCAAACACAAGAAAATTCCCTGTATCTTACTACTTGCCCAAAAAATCAAAATAAAGGAAATCCAAATCCGTCCGCATCAACTTTCAAAATACAAAGAAACTTACCATCTTTCGCACCAACATCAGGAAGAGTGGAAGGAAGGAAAATTACCAGAGAAGCTGTTTTGCAAAAAACTTGTTGATCGTTTTCAGTATTTATGCAATACCTGAAAATATAGCCTTTCCTGGTAACTCTGATGAGCTTACCACCGTTCATACTCATCAGTATCCAGACCCTCTTCACCATAGTCCTCGCTATCAGATGGTGCAGGAGAAGTCCCACTGGATGATGATTCGTCATCATTATCCTCATCCCCTTCTTCCCTTTCTTACTCACTTGACTCATCATCGAGATCAGCGATCACTGCAACAGGTTCACCCTCACTCATGGTGCGAGCAAAAATCTTGGGATTGGCAGTTCATATTCAAATCGCCTTCTTGCCTTCTCATCATGATAAGAATTCATCCTTTGCTTGTCCTCCGCAACATCCGAATCTAGATCACTGGTATCCACTTCCTCCACTTCATACTCATACCCTTCCGAGGCCTCGAAATCACGTTCTGTTGAACTGCCAAACTTTGGGGTCTTGGCCTGCTTCTCAGCCTTTTCCTCATCCTTCCATTCTTTCCATTATAAGAACTTGGGTAGCCATGCATTGTAGAGAGCCTCAAATCTCCTTTTCTTCCACTCCTGAACAGCCTCTTCTGCCTCTCTCTGACGAGTTTTCTCTTGAATACGATGATCAATTTCAGACTGTGCATCTTCTCTTAACTGCTGCAATTCATCTATGCTCAAAGAAGGGAGAATTGACTTGGCTTGTGCAAATTCAGGTGTTACTGGTGGTGCATTTGGAAGATTTCCGATGGAATTGGTTGAATTCTGGGCAGGATCAGCCATACTCTCAATTTAGTTTGCTAAACCTAAACCTTTCCTCTTCTGTTAAAGATCTCTCTGAAAATGGTAATCTCTCTGCTAATTAACCCCTCAAATACCCCATTGTGCCAATTCAATTCCATTTATGGCGCTTAGTTAGCCGTCATGTCACTTTGTTAACTACGCCCATTCAAAGCCATCGTGTCCCCTTCACTCTAATAACCATCATTACCCTATCAAGACCTATTTTCAACACCTAATTCCCATTAAGACTTTTACCCTCTTTGGAACTGCCATTAAGGGAGTATCTGGTGGGTCACCAAACTTTGATGTTTATCTTTGGGGTCTAATTAACTCTTTATGTTTTATGCATACTAGGAGATGGGCACCAGTTGGGAGGCTTCATTGCAACCTGCTAAAAATGCTCTTCCTGCTAGAACAGTCCTTCATATAATAGCGTGTCCAAAAAAGGAAAATGTCAGGTCAGAGACGGGTCCCGCTTGCCACTTCAAGCCCGTCTCTGACGAAAATAGTTGAGGGCAGCTGCGGTTCGGTACTGGGTTTCGACTTCGGGTCACGGGTAGCCCGCTTAGAGAGTCCGCTTGCCAAATAGCTGCCAAGTGTTTGCTGCCGCCTCTTAACGGCCAATAAGTTGGGGTGGCGTTCAATAGGTCTTTGCATGCACTTAGTAGGCATGTGCCTCCACGATATCTCAACTAATTGATCTCGAGGATTGAAAAAGGATGGGTGAGATGTGTTAACTGTTGGTCTTCTCGTCCATAAGGCCTGTTTGGAAGAAATCAGTTTTAATTTCCAATTCTGTAACTCTGTAACTTCCACATTCCATCTCCGCAAAATCCCTTCAGTGTTCCAATTGTTGAAGCTATGTCTAAGCGAGGTTATAATGCATATCTAAATCTGAATGATCGCCCAACCTGTCTACAAATCAGGAATCCATGGGTAGACCAGAGAAAAAGAAGGCTAAGATGAATATGCAAGAAAACAAGGTGTTGATTTTTGATAATCATGGAAGAATTGTTGGGTTCAAGGTGTTGAAAGTGAATTTCATAGTTGTAATTGGCATTATTAGTAACTGTGATGGTGTTATTGATTGGGATTCCCCCGTTTCTCCAATTTGACAGGTAGTTGAGATAAGCAGTAGCAGCAGTGAGGAACCAAAGCCAAACATGCAAGTTGGTACTGGAGGTGTTGGAGAAGTCAAAGAGGATAGGGTTTTTATGCATGATAGTGCCAGTGCTTATGCGTTGGAACCTCAACTTCCTCAACTCCAAGGGGCTGATGAAGGGTGGGTGGTGTATGCCGTTCATACTGACAAAGGTCAGTTTGTGATTAATGAAGGTGTGGTGCTTGTAGGGGAGGAGCAGGTGGTTTTTGGTGGTGCTAGACAGGGGTTCTATTCTGCACCAGTTCCAGTTGCATGCAAAGCTAAGATTCGGGAGAATGACACTCTTGGTCTCCCCAATGATGTGGTAGTGTTTCCCAATATCTTCATGCTGGCACCAGTGATGCGACAGTTGGCATAGGATGCTTATGATATTGCAATCTTTGGACCAGGGGAGATAACTGATTCTAATGAGATTCCTGAGGATGTAGTAGTGCCTATGCCTCCTCCTATGGGAAACTATTCTGTGTCAAGGAGGAGGGTTGCACCAGAAGGGAGTGGAGCTAACAAGAAGGTTGTTGGAAGTGGTGTGGGGACCTATGGGGTTGCACCAGGAACTTGACCAGTGTAGGATTAGAATCTCGCAACAACAGTATGAATGCGAAACTATTAGAAACATATTGTGAAAGCGTCGCAAAATGATCTCAGAAACGACATATCAGATAATGTCATCTTCAAATTAAGAAAGGTATGACGATTTTGCGAAGATTATAAGACTTGCGAAATCAACATTTGTAAACTCGCGAAAGTGCCGAAAGACAAATCCGAAAATAAAGGATGGATTAGCTGTCATCCACTATGAAAAACTCTATATAAAGAGCCGATCAGCTGTAAGGAAGAGGGGGATCTTTTTAGAGAGAGGAATAAAAAACAATTAGGAGAGAGAAAATCAAGAGTGGTTGTTGTTCTTAATCCCTTTATCTTTTCTTGTAAGATTGTTCAAATATTCATCAATAAAATTAAGATTGTTAATCCAAAAATGAGTTGAATGTTAATGAAATCTTATGAGGGGTGTAGTGTAGGATTTCCTGTAACTACATAATGGCGCTAGAAACAGGGACTGAAGGTTGAAAGTTGAAGATTGTTGTTGAGATTGTTCAAATCAAGAAAGTGATTAAACAAATCAGTGAACCAATTAAAAGAAAAATAATTAGAGTCAATGAAGATGACAAAAGATTGGAGTGTAATATGATAACAAAAACAATGGTTAATTAATTCCATGAAAACATCAAAGGAAGGATACATAAACGAGATTTTGAAAGAAGGAAAGTTATGGCGGTAGAAAAGACATCACCCTTGAAAGATTGGGAAAAGAAAAAAATCACATTCATGGCAGCAGAAATACCAAAAGAAAATTTGAGCCACACATCTCCATTGGTTATTACAGTACCTATTACACGAAAAGAGAAGGGGACAACAACAAAATCCACAGAAGAATGGATATTGAACAGAACATTAGTCGATACAGGAAGTTCAGTGGATATAATATTCTATCATTCGTTCAAAGGAATGGGATTCAAAGATGAAGAAATGTCTTGTTCAACATATCTTGTTCATGTCTTTGGAAAATCCACAACAAAACCTAAAGGAGAAATAGTGGTGCGAATTCCACTAGGAGAGATCGAAACACAAGTGACACTATGCGTAGTGGATATGGAATCACCATATAACATGATGTTGGGGAGGCCATGGATACACACAATTAAAGATGTAGCATCAATGTTGCATCAATGCATCAGGTTCCCCATGCCAAATGGAGTAAGTGAGATTAGAGGAGATATTGACAATGCGAAATTATGTTATCAAATTGAAGTAAAGCATTATGAAGGGCGAGCAAAAAAGCGACAATTTCGCAGAAAAATAGCAAAGGAGGCAAAGAAAGAAGAAGAATTTAAAGTGTACATGATAAGAGCAAAAGAAGGTAAAGGAATACCCAACGAAATTTCGGAAGAAGGAGATGGACCTGCGAAGATGATAAAAGAGCCAACACCAATGGGAGAACCCAAGGCTAGTTACATTGCGACAGAACCAACAAAAGAAGTAAATGTTGGGACTATAGAAGAACCCCTAATATTGAGGATTGGAACCAAGATGGATGCAGAAGAGGAAGAAAGAACTGTCAATCTTTTGCGGGAATATAAAGATATTTTCGCGGGGAGCATGGATGAGATACCTGGAATAGATCCGTCAATTGCATGTCATAAGTTAGACATTAACAAGAATGTGAGACCATTTAAACAGAGAATAAGAAAAATCGCAACGACCTACCATCCTCAAATAGAAGAAGAATTACATAAAATGCATGAGGCGGGAATTATAAGAGAAGCTAAATACCCAAAGTGGATAGCAAACATGGTTGTTGTTCCAAAGAAAAATAAAGGGATAAGAATTTGCATAGATTTCACTGATTTAAACAAGGCTTGCCCTAAAGATAGTTTTCCATTGCCGGATATTCCTCAAATGGTTGAATCAGCAGCTGGAAATGATAGAGTGTCTTCTTTAGATGGATGCAAAGGTTATAACCAAATCCCTCTCGCTGAAGAAGATCAAGAGCATACTGGTTTTTTCGCTCCAAGAGGTTTATACTGTTATACAAAAATGTCGTTTGGTTTGCGAAATGCAAGAGCAACGTATCAAAGAATGGTAGAGAAGGTGTTTGCGAAATGGATACACAAAACATTAGAGGTGTACGTGGATGACATGTTAGTGAAGAGTAAAGAAGCCAAAGATCATGTACAAGATTTGAGGGAGATTTTTGAACATATGCGGCATTATAACATTAAACTGAACCCTGAAAAATGCATTTTTGGGGTTGCATCGGGAAAATTTTTAGGTTACATTATATCAAAAGAAGGAATACAAGTTGATCCAGAAAAGGTACAAGCAGTTTGTGACATGCCAACACCAGCAACGGTAAAGGATGTACAAAAATTGAACGGACTTTTAGCTTCGCTAGGAAGATTCATTTCGCGATCATCAGACAAATGTAAACATTTTTTCAATATACTCAAGAAGGGTGTGAAATTCAAATGGACTGATGAATGTGAAAAAGCTTTTCAAGGGATAAAATAACACCTTATGAATACATCTATTTTACAAAAGGCAGAACCAGGAGAAAAACTATTGATCTATCTTGCGACAACATCACATGCTTTAAGCGCTGTGTTATTGCGAACGGACGCAGGAGTGGAAAAGCCCATTTATTACATCAGCAAAACATTTAACACTGCATAGAGGAATTATTCAAAGATTGAGAAGCTAATTTTAGCATTAGTATACGCCGCATTTAAACTTCGCATTTATTTTCAAGCACACAAAATAAGGGTGCTAACAAAAGTACCAATTGAATCAGTGATGAAGAATTCAAAAAGATCAGGTAGGGTGGAGAGATGGAATGCACAAGTAGGACATTTCGAAATCAAGTATGAAATATTATCTTCACCAAAATCACAAGTATTCGCAGATTTCTTAGCAGAATTCCTTTAGAAGATGATGAAGCGGTGGAGGAGATGATGGATATAGAAGAAGAACATGGAGATCCAAAAGACTTATTAACAGAACCAAATAGATGGGAGATATTGGTATATGGATCATCAAATGGGGAAGGCAATGGGGTTGGAATTATTTTAATTTCTTCAGAAGGAGCGAAGATGGATTTTACATTCAGATTGGAATTCGCACCACTAATAACAAAACAAAATATGAAGCTATGGTACATGCCTTAAAATTCGCAATAGAAATGAAACTAGAAAATGCCAGGATCACTAGTGATTCACATCTAGTTATTCCCCAAATAAAGGGAGAGTACACTACAAATGAACCATCCTTGAAGAAATACAAGAAGCTCGTTGAAGAATTGTCAGCGAAAATCCCAAACATAAAATGGAGGCACATTTCAAGGAAGGATAACAGACTCGCAGACGCTTTTGCTTTCATCTCCAGCATGATGACAGATCCAACTGCAAGATGCATAAAAATACAGACACTTCTATCACCATCAATCAATAAAGAAGAAGAAGAAGTAAAAGTAATGATGATAGAAGGTGGAGAAGAAGAATAAACGAACAATATCGCAGATTGGAGAACAGAACTTCATGCATATTTGGCGAAAGGAGAAACACCAAGAAACAGATTGGAAGCACACAAGATAAAAAGCGGCGCAACAAATTATGAATTAAGAGATGGGCTGTTATACCGAAAATACTTTAATGGACCATCAGTCAGATGTTTGACACAAGAAGAAGGAGAAAAGGTGCTAAAAATGTTACATAGTGGGGATGCTGGCAATCATAGCGGGGGAAGATCTTTGGAACATAGAGCAAAAATGCAAGGCTATTACTGGCCATACATGCACGAAGATGCAAAACAAATATCAAGACGTTGCGAAGATTGTCAGCGGCACGGAAAGAAAATACATGCACCTGGAGCACCATTGTCATCTTCAACTAGTGTATGGCCTTTTGGAAAGTGGGGCTTAGACATTGTGGGGCCATTTTTACCAGGATCTGGACAAAGAAGATACTTAATAGTCGCAACAGATTATTTCAAAAAATGGGCAGAAGTAAAGGCAGTACAGCATATTCGCGACAAAGATATCTTTACATTCATATTCTAAAATATCATTTGCAGATTCGGAATTCCCGCGCAGTTGATATCTGATAGTGGGAAACAGTTTGAAGGACAGAACATGGAAATGTTACTTAATGCATTTAAGATAAAATGTGGAAAGTCTACTCCTCTGTATCCACAAGCTACTGGGCAGGCAGAGGCAACAAACAAAACAATTGCAGATATATTATAGAAGAAATTAGAAGGACATCATAGAGCATGGTGTGAACAAGTACATAATGCAGTATGGGATTATAACACAACTAGGAGAGAAGCTACTGGAATGTCACCTTTTTGTTTAACATATGGAGTTGAAGCGGTGTTACCAACAGAAGTTGTTATTCCGACGACAAAGAGAGTAGCTTGGGAGAAAAATCTTAGTGCGGTTTTGATCTTAAGCAAACTTGATGAGTTAGAAGAAAAAAGAGAAAGATCTTTACATCATATGGAGAATTATAAGCGAAGATTAGCCCGAGAATATAATAAACTTGTCAAAGTACGCGAATTTCAACCAGGAGATTTAGTTCTGCGAGAGACACCAATATATCAGCGAGAAAATGGTGGAAAGTTAGCGAAAAAATGGGATGGACCTTACATCATTAAGGAGATAGTCGGGACAGGAGCTTATAAATTAATGGATCCAGAAGGTAGAGATGTTGGTCATAGACTCGACAGACCATGGAATAGATTGTACTTAAAGAGATATTATCCATAAGAGACTTTGATAAGTTATGTATGACGCAACAAAACGATTGCGAATAAACATTCAACAAAAGAATAGTTGCGAGATTATTCATATCAAAACAAGATCATGATATACGAGAACTTCGCAGAGATAATAAATTCTACAAAAGACAATCAGAGAACAATGACAAAAGAGAATGGGGCGAACCTTTATAGCGTACACCCTAGTTCGTGAATAAAATTTCGCAAGAGGAAAATGTAAGACCTAAAGTACGTCATATAAGGGGGTACCTGTTGCATGGCTCAGAGAAAGGCTATACCGCCACCGGAACCTGAGTCATGGAGATTTGGGGTCAATAAAGCCCATCCGGGAGAGGCACCTTGGATTATCAGCTTAAGCATATGACTTAGGTTGGGCGACTAAGGTAATAAGGACTCTCCCAAGGAGTGCAGAATCTGACCAAGGCGCTGAGGTACACGGTTGAATCAAGAGTGCCAGGGGCGTCTGGAGCGTACCTTGCCATTCTTGACAAGTCTTGGCTTATACTGCACTCGGCCCGAAGAAAACCCCACTTAGGGTGCAGTCTCGTAACCATAAACCCTATAGGTAAAAGGGATAAGAGGCTGCGAAAAAAACTGGTTGTTGTTAAGACCGGATGGGAGGAGCCAACCTTGTATGGTAGAGGTACGCCTCCTTGAAGGGGAAACCAGGGGGAGATAAGGGCGGCACCCTCCATTAGGGAGTTGATAAGTGTCTTAAGACGCAAATTTCGTGAGGCTTTTTACTCGCAAGGGTATTAAGGCTTGTCGTATTTGTGCGACAATCCTGAAGAGGCAACAATACAAAAGAGAGAGATAAGACGATATCAATGGGTTTTCGCATGAAAGTGCAAAGACGTCCTGCGATTTTGTCGCACGACGGCAATGTTATGGGGCTTTATTTTCGCAAGAATATTTAGGTCTGTCATATTGTCGCAACAATCCTGAAGAGGCAATAATACAAAAGAAAAAGTTAAGGCAAGATCAATGGGTTTTTGCATGAAAATGCAAGGACGTCCTGCGATTTTGTCGCAATGACAAGAGGTGGCATAATAAGACCTTTAATTAGGAAGGCAAAATAAGACCACATGACAAAACAAAATATTTATAAGTATTCATAACAGATCATTTCTCGCAAGAAAGATAATGAGAGTATGGGAATCAGTAAACAAGAGGCATTATCTTTCTCGCCAGCAAAATACTAAAAGAGAAAATTAATTCCAAAGTTGGATGAAGAGTATTATTCGCAAGAAATAATAAAGATGAAACAGTTCAAGAAGATAGAACTAGATAAGAAACTCATGCTTCAGTATTAATTCCAGTAGAAGGAGACAATGGACGCTCTTCGCCAATGTTCTCATTATCGCCAGCCTTTTCTTCATTTCGATTCTGATCTTCACCAACAATAATTTCTTTGAGAGAGACTTCTTTTTCGCCGCCATCTTGATTATAGCCAGCAATTACTTCTTTAGAAGGGATTTCTTTTTCGCTTCCATCTTGATTAGCACCAACAGTTGCTTCCTTAGAAGGGATCTCTTCTTCATCTTCCAAAAGACTATTCTCTCCACCACTTTCATAATCATAATCACTGTCAGCAGGACGAAGAATTTCATCATCATCTACTTCCAAAGGTTCGATTGATGTAGGAGGAAGAGATTTGGACAATAAAATATCGTTCACAAGAACTTCAGCCCGGAGATGAACTTGACGAAGAAGTGCTCTATGATGATTCCAATCTTGAATATCCTTAAAGTAAGCAAGATAATCAAGTCTTCTTTCTGCTCGGTCGCGAGAACCAGTAAGGACAAAGACGAGTAGTGCATTTTCTTTGCGAATTTTGGCATATTTAGCCTCTAAAACAGAAATGGAGGAATGAAGATTTTTCTCAGACTCTGCGAAAAGTAGAATACAAAATTTCAGTAAGATGAAGAACTCAAAAAGGTATGACAAAGAAAAGATAGTTAAGGCAGTCAAACTGTTATGACTACCTTCGTTTTGCGAAATAAGGTGCTGAATCAAGGTCAGACAACTATTCTCCCAACGGTCCATCGCATCATCAAATTTATCTCCAACTAAACCTTTAAGTCGAGACTGAAGATTTTTCTCTTTAGAAATAAGAAAGGCATTTTTCTTCGCAAGTGAAGAATAAGATTCTTCTAATTTGGAATATTGTTCTTTAAGTTGGTTCGCCTTTACACTTAAAGCTATTCTACCTTGAATGAGTGTATCTCTTTCAGCGATAGATGACTCTGTTACTTCTTTAAATTCATTTCTCAAAGAGCGAAGAGATTGTTCTTGATCATCACATACTTTCTGAAGGATGCTAAGTTGTTGTGAAGATATCGCCATCTTGTTTAAATAAGTTCGCTTCTCTTGAGATAGAGTTTTATTCTCATCTGATAAAGTTTTCATCCCTAGATTAGCTTTAGTTAAAGAATATGAGAGGCGAAATATTTCATTACTTAATAAATTTTGCCTCTGAACTAATTGGGTATTTTCATTGGTAAGATTATTTATATGATCAACAGAGTATGAATAGAGGTTATCTCAAAATCTCTTTATCAACACGGGCTTCTTCAACAGCAGATTCAAATTGATATCTCTCCATTATTCATTTCTGGTTTAAGGCTTAACATGCGAAAAAGGGATTTCAAGGACAATTAAATAAGGAAAGGATAAAATCATTAGAAAGGAAAATTGAAGACACAGATAAGGAAATCATACCTCCCAGTTCATCATTCTTCTTGCGAAGATTGTCGCGATCCAGCGAAACATTCTGGAGCTTTTGATTTTCGAGACGAAGAGCATTAAACTCTAAAGTCATCATTTGGAGATTCTTATTCAAGGTTTCAACCTCTTTTTCCAAAGCTGTTTGCGAAACAGCTCTGTCAGAGCCAAAATACTTACTCGGAATTTCGCAAACACCAGACTTGACAGGATCAATGGGAGGCTTCTTAACATCATCCAAGACCTCAGACAAAACTTTGAAAGCAATATTTATTCCTTCCACAGTTTCTTTCAAAAAAGGAAGAGGCTCAGGTAGAGAACTGGCAATGATAGAAGGTTGGGAAACATTATCAATATGAGGAGAAGAAGTTTCATTCACAGAAGGATTAATAAGGGGGGTTTCAATAATTGAAAGGTCAGTTGAAGGGATGAAAGCTGAGGCAACCTTTTCGCGAATTGGAGGTAATGGTTTAACTTGCGAAGATGTTGCAGGAGATTTTGAAGGGATAAGTAAGTGAAATGGAACAGAGGTTTCAACGGTTTTGAAGTGGAGAGATTTCTTGAGAGGTTTGTTGGCATCCTTATCGCCCTGCGAATCACAATCCAGATAAGAAACAGAGGCAACAATATTGTTATTAGAAAAGAATAATGTTTCTTACTACCTTATGATCCGCAGACTTTCTTTTGTTTACAACAACCTTATGCTGCGATTTTGGGAATATTAGAGTTCTGAACCGTAAATTTGGTGTTAGAGGCGTTTTTGCTGAAATAACAACAGTATGGGAATCACATAAATAACATCAAATAAGGAAGTAAGCAAGATCAATTTCAGCAAAACCCATAAGAAAGAAAAAAGAAAACTAACCTCGATGAATCCATGGAAAACACCAGCAGGAAGATTAATTCGTAAAAATTAAAAAGGAAGAAAGTTACGAACAGTGAAGATCTACAGAGGGAACAATAAGGAGATGAAGAAGAAATTAAAAAGATTGAAAGAAGAAGAAAGAAGAAAAAGTTGCAATGACGGAATTTGCAGAAGAACAATGAAGTTGCAGGGATGATGAAGAGAAAGTAAAAAAAAAAGGAATTAGAAGAATATATATAGAAAAAGTTTCCCAAGAAGGTAACCACATTTAATGTGAAGAGAATACTTGAACGGTTAAGAAATAACGGTTGCAAAGACGTGTCAAAAAATAAACGGAAGGAAAGATACGTGTAAAAGATTCATCATAGAAGAATATGAGAAGATGAGTAGCTGTGGCATTTCTCATATCATTCTCTCCTTCGCAGAGAACACATGAGAATAGGAAAGATGTAGGATCAGAATCTCGCAACAACAGTAGGAATGCGAAACTATTAGCAACATATTGCGAAAGCGTCGCAGAATGATCTCAGAAACGACATATCAGATAATGTCATCTTCAAATTAAGAAAGGTATGACGATTTTGCAAAGATTAGAAGACTTGCGAAATCAACATTTGTAAACTCGCGAAAGTGCCTCAAGACAAATCCGAAAATAAAGGATGGATTAGCTGTCATCCACTATGAAAAACTCTATATAAAGAGCCGATCAGCTGTAAGGAAGAGGGGGATCTTTTTAGAGAGAGGAATAAAAAATAATTAGGAGAGAGAAAATCAAGAGTGGTTGTTGTTCTTAATCCCTTTATCTTTTCTTGTAAGATTGTTCAAAGATTCATCAATAAAATTAAGATTGTTAATCCAAAAATGAGTTGAATGTTAATGAAATCTTATGAGGTGTGTAGTGTAGGATTTCCTACAACTACAACCAGTATTCAACCATCCCCTTCCAGATGGTAAAGTAAGTATTCCTGTAAATGTTTTTTGGCTGAATATGGCATATGTTTCTCATGGATAAACAGTTAATGCTAGTGGTGCTGATTTTGGATTTGATAGTGTTGGTTTTAAAGATAATGATGTTCAATTGAATGTATATGTGGTTCTGGGGTTATTGTATTATGCTTGGTTGAGTGGCTGTTGTGTTTAATTTTGGTTTTGAGCTTGATATGGTGACTATAGTAAATAGCAGGGGGAATTTGAAAGGGGGTTATCATGAAGGTTTTAAATTGTTTTATGGGGTTAATAGTTTTATCTTGGCATTCATATGAACTACTCCAACTAGTAGAATAACATATTAGTACAGGAATGCTTGAGAGAGCAATGAAAAATCTTACCAGAAATCCAGTGTGGTAGCTGAGAGGCAATTTTGACAGCACACATAGTCCATGAGTAGGATCTTTTAGAAACCAAATTGCAAACTCCCAAGTTATTTATAACATTCCAATTCAACGAATTACCAAAGAAATTTTGATTATAGGTGTTTAGAAGATTTGCAGAAATAGTTTTGGAGAACCCAATAACTTGCAGAACATGGAAGTCAGAATCTATTCCAGAGAAAGCTAGGGAATTAGTCTTGAGGGTGTTGGGTGTACTTTTTGGCCATACTTTCAAAATGGCGTGTTTATTTAAATGTTGAGTAGTTCAACCAGTGTAGTATTTTCAAAACACTAATCATAAACATATAAAGATGGGAATTTTGGTGGATTGGTACGTTATCTAACTTCTTCGAGGTCATGCGTTAGAATATAGGCGAAAGCTTTTTATTAATTTTTTCAAAACGAACTTTTTAGCCACACTATAAAACCGGCGTGTCTATAGAATGCACACTATGGACAAACATATACTAGAGTGTCCAAAGAAGAACTTTTTGGACACACTTTCAGTTTGGCGTGTTTATTTAAATGTTGAGTAGTTCAACCAGTCTAGTATTTTCAAAACACTAATCATAAACATCTAAAGATGGGCAGCTTGGTGGATTGGTACGTTATCTAACTTCTTCGAGGTCATGCATTTGAATATAGGCGAAAGCTTTTTATTAATTTTTTCAAAACGAACTTTTTAGCCACGCTATAAAACCGGTGTGTCTATAGAACGCACACTATTGACACACATATACTAGCGTGTCCAAAGAAGAACTTTTTGGCCACACTTTCAGTTTGGCGTGTCTATATGGCCTACACTATGGACACGCATATACTGGTGTGTCTTTAAATCGTACACTATGGACACGCATATACTGGCGTGTCCAAAGAAGAACTTTTTGGCCACACTTTGAATTTGGCGTGTCAATCAATCGTACACTATGGACACGCATATACTGGCGTGTCTAATGAACCAACTTTAAAACCACACCTTAAATGGCGTGACTAACCTTTTGGACACGCCACAACTACCTAATGTGGCCATAGACTGGTCTATAAACACTCCCAATACCTAATGTGACCATAGACTGGTCTATAAACACTCCCAATCAAAAATTTGAAGTTAACGTGACTAAACGGTTGAAATTTTGACACGCTACTAGCCATGGCGTGGCTGAAATCACTTATATGAACACACTCATTGAACATGGCGTGTCTATAGGGTAGAAGTATATCCTATAGACACGCCAAAACCAAAAAGGCGTGACAGGAAAATTTATATTTGGCATGGCTAAAGGCCATTTCTGTACTAGTGTATGGTTGGCTCTGTACCCCTCAACATCTATGCAATTTGGCAAAGGTTGAATCTGGGGCCACTTATAATCAGTAGTATAAAAGTTAGATAAACTACTGATTATAACAGATTTCAAAATTCATTCCATGAAGGATTTTAGAAAAACTCATTTTAAGGCAACCTATAATCGGAGGTTTCGTAACCTATTTAGCTTCCGATTACGGCTACATCCAAAACACGAACCAAGTGGCTATGGTTGGCTATGTACCCTTATAACCTATGAAATTTGGCAAAGGTTGAATCTGGGGCCACTTATAATTGGTAGGTATAAAAGTTAGATAAGATACCGATTATAGCAGATTTCAAAATTCATTCCATGAAGGATTTTAGAAAAAACTCATTTTGGGGCAACCTATAGTCGGAGGTTTTGTAACATATTTAGCTTCCGATTACGGCTACATCCAAAACACGAACCAAGTGGTTATGGTTGGCTCTGCACCCCTCAAAACCTATGGAATATGGCCAAGGTTGAATCTGGGTCTACTTTTAATCGGTAGGTATATCAGTTGAATAAGCTACCGATTATAGCAGATTTCAAAATTCATTACATGAAGGATTTTAGAAAAAACTCATTTTTGGGAAACCTATAATCGTGTGTGTTTGTAACCTATTTATCTTCCAATTATGGCTACATCCAAAACACAAACCAAGTGGTTATGGTTATGGTTGGCCAAAACCTATGGAATTTTACCAAGGTTGAATATGGGGCTACTTATAATCGGTCGTCATACGAGTTGGTTAATCTACCGATTATAGAAGGGAATGTTAGCCGAAAGATCCACATACTAATCGGTAGGTAGTGTTTCAATTTAACCTACCGATTTCCCTGTTACCTACTGATTACGTTTTATGCTACCGATTATGGAAGGGCATAGTTTCCATTTAAAAATTTGGGAGATAAGAGGTAGCTTAGATTTACGTTTGGGTGACCTTTTTTGTCTTTTAGTATCGCCCCTAGTTCTTTTGGGATCACCCCTAAAAATTAAAAAACCATAACAATTAAAAAAAAAGAATTAAAAAGTCACGGGCTTGTAGTGCAACATTTTTAAAGCTTATAATACGTACTCAAGCTTCATAAAAGGAAAGGAAATTTCCCCTCCAAGTTACACTACTATGCTTTGTTAATATTATTAGATTATTACATAACAAACCAATAAATACAATCTTTAGAACCATAGAATTCAAAGGTCTTCATACCTGCACCTTAACAAATTTTCTTTTTATCAAATTGGCAAGTTGTAGACATGGTTTGTTGGTTATAATATAGACTCTCTTGGAAATGACACTCTCTTTAAAATGAAATTTATATTTTTTTTTATCACGGTTGCAATGCAATTCTTTGAATGCTCATGCTTCTAATCTCAAGAAATATGAGATACAATTTAATGTAAAAGAATCTTTTCAAGAGTAGTACATAGTAAATCATAATTGGGATTTGATTCAAAAGAAGTAACATCAATATGAAAAAAATAAAAAGACAAAATAATAAAATAGAATCAAATAAGTATTATCTCATAGATGATGGCTTGAGCATTAGAAGCAATAAATACAAAAAGAAACATGCACAAATAATGGTCGAACAATGTTGAAAAGAAGCAACATAAAGATAGAAAAGTCAAAATGCACCTACACATTTCAAAGAAAGGGGAAAACCACGGATATACTTGCAGGAGTTCGAAGAACAATTGAGGTAGGCTGGCATATCAAATGTAATAAAAAACCGTTAACGTGGTGATAAACTTAGAGTAGCACAAATAATATATATAAATCACCAAAATATAATAAAAATCACAAAATATAATAATATATATAAATCATCATATTGGCCATATCAAGAAACTAAATGACAAATTAAGAAACTGCATTAGAAGCCAAAAGAGTGTAACTGATCATAATAAAGCTACCTTAAATTGGTTCAACAAGATATTGCATAGCTCTTCTCCATTTAGCACATCAAAATCAACTAGCAAACGATATAGACACAAACACATATATACTGCTCAAGTAAGTTCTCGTAAAAGAAAGATGAAGGTGTTTTTCTATGTTGTTGTTGTTCTAGCCATGGCTCATATGATGGTTGAACCGACCCAAGCAGCCTTTATATGTACCGATGTTGACAAGTGCCTTTTGCAATGCATGCCATACTTGGTCGCATTGCAACTGTATCTGCTTCGGCATGTTGTGATGGAGTTAAGTATTACGTGGTATTAAATTTATCAGTCCCTTGATAAATTTGTTCACGTATATATTTCCAATCACAGGCACAAATCACTGTTATATATGGCAAGGAAGATAACATCAATCACTACCATTACTCACTGATCTAAACATGGAAAGAAGAATAGTACATGCAATCTAAAAATGGAAAGAAGATTAGTATATGCAAGAATAATATGTGATTGATGTCATGCAAAGAAGAATATGGAAAGAATATGCAAGAATAATATGTGATTGATGTCATGCAAAGAAGAATATGGAAAGAAGTTCAATACATGCAGAGAAGAATATGTGATTAAGAAATTGTTGCAATTAGTTTTAATTCCTTTGATATATTTATAGTATTAGGATCTTCACTCATGCAATGTAATTACAATCAGTATAGATACAAAATGATCATATCAATCTCTTAACAGAGAAGAATATGTGAAAACAAAATCAAAATTCTTTATGGTATGATAGCTAGGTGAGAATTTTTTTTTCTTCTGCTTATTTATCATCATGACTGGAGAAGGCGATCTACCCCCTTCCATGGCTGCTGAGAAAGATACTGAACTTTCTCCAACTAGTCCATACTACGTCCATCCGTCGGATAATCCTACATCAGTCATCTACACCCCTCTACTCACCAGAGACGACTACTGCACATGGGGGAGAGGCATGTTCAAGGCACTCAGTGCGAAAGGCAAGACTGGATATATCGATGGCACGGCCAAAAAGCCGACTAATGCATCAGATCTCGCTCACTGGACGAGATGTGATGAATTAGTAGGTAGCTGGATATCTAATTCCGTTGATCCAGAAATTTGCTCAAGCACTCAGAACTTCCCATCGACTCATGAACAATGGTTAGAAATCAAATCTCGAATTTCTCATCATAATGCTTCCAAATTATATGCTTTGAAACAGTCTATTGCTCTGCTGAAACAAGACAATCTTAGTGTTGCTATGTATTATACCGGATCAAATCACTTTAGGTCAGTTAGATGCCTTTAGACCAATTGAACCTTGCATATCCGGAGCAGGTAAGAACTATCTGAGTCATCACAGTCAGGATCGTTCCATGAAATTTTTTCAGGGTTTACATGAAAGATTTTTGCCCTGCGTAGTCAAATACTAATCATGGAACCCATGCCATCCCCTGCCAAGATTTATAATCATGTCAGGCAAAAAGAAGAACAACAGGGCATACAATCTTCTTCCATCCCGACTGTTGATTCTGCAGCTTTGAGTGTTGCACGTAATGACCCACTTCATTCTAGGGTTCCTTCAAACAACGACACCAACAAAAGAGTTCGCCCTTTCTGTGACCATTGCAATATACACGGGCATACCAGGCAGACTTGCTGGAAGCTAAATGGGTACCCGAAAGACTTGCCACAGTCCAGAAATTTGGAATCCAACACCGTTGTTGCTGTTCACCAACCTGCTACTGCCGCTCCTGCTATTACTGCTTCTCAGTATGCACGGCTTCTAACCCTGCTCGAACCTGATCATGACAACGACGACATAACACCCTAAGCGAACTTTCCAGGTATTACTCTTTCCTGTTCTACAAACGTTTGGATAGTTGATAATGGAGCAACTCATCATATATGTTCATCTTTATCTTCTTTTTCGTCTCATTATGTGGTCACCAAACCACTCATTGTTCAACTACCAGATGGTTCACATACATCTATAACTCATATTGGCACATTAGATTTATCACCATCTATTAAACTGCTTGATGTATTTCATATTCCAATCTTCAAATTCAACTTAATATCTGTTAGTAAGTTGACAAGCACAGCAAATTGCTGCATCAAATTCTCACACGAGTCTTGTATATTTCAGGACCGTCGAACAACCAAGGAGATTGGATGGAGTAGGCAGATTTCCGGACTTTACCACTTCTATTTTCAACCTTTTGCTTTATCTTCAGTTGCAAATAAGCCAGTTGATACTTGGCACTGCCGTCTCGGCCATCCCGGTGTGGATTGTTTTAAATTTTTATCTCAGAATTTCCCTTTTATTCGTTCAAATGCTAGTCACGTCTGTGATGTATGCCCCAGGGCTAAACAAACTTGTTTAAAGTTTAATAATAGTACTTCTTTGTCTCAACATTCATTTCAATTGATTCATGCTGATATATGGGGACCTTTTTCAACCCCATCTATTTCTGGTGCTAAGTATTTCCTTACACTTGTGGATGACTATTCTAGATGTACTTGGGTATTTTTAATGCAAGTAAAATCAGAAACTTTAGAATTTCTCAAATACTTCTTTAGTTTTGTTATTAAGCAGTTTGGTCGCAAAATATCTAGCATTTCTTCTGGTGTTCAATCCACCATCATTCCTCAATTACAGACTTTCCGGTCTGATAATGGATCCGAGTTCAAATCAAATGAACTTCAGTCTTGGTTTCACTAACACAATGTTCTCCATCAAACTAGTTGTGTATACACTCCACAACAGAATGGCGTTGTTGAACGCAAGCATCGGCATTTATTAAACGTGGCTAGAGCTTTACGATTTCAGTCGAATCTTCCTCTCTGTTTCTGGGGTGAATGCATACTAGCTGCTACATATATCATCAATAAATTGCCAATACCTGTTTTATCTCATAAAACTCCACATGAGATGCTACTTCTTAAACCACCAGATTACTCATCCCTGCGAGTATTTGGTTGTCTCTGTTTTGCGAGAAACTCACAAATTTGATCAACGTGCCAAGCCAGGCATTTTTATTGGTTATCCTTATGGTCAGAAAGGATACCCAATTTATGATATTGAATCAAAATCTATTTATACTTCCAGAGATGTTATCTTCCATGAAAATATTTTTCCTTTTCATGATTCTAACTATACTCCAGTTCCATCGAAATGTGTCCCTGTCAATGAATACACAGACTTTGATTCCATATTTTCTACGCCATCGGTTTCGTCTGAAACTTCTCAGTCTCGTTATGCTGATTCCCAGCATATCTCTTCATCTGTTCCTGACACGGCTACTGCCCCAGATGCTGATACACATCATATATCATCATCCTCGCTGGGCATAACTTAGCCACGGTGTGCTGATTCACAGCATATCTCAGAATCTTCTCCTCCCTTGGTTCCGCCAGCTCACTGTGGTCCACCGGGTTTTATATTACCTACAGAATATCCCCCAACCACTGCTATTCTTGTGGTTCAATCTCCTGCACCTCCTCCCGTGCATCCTGATACTTCTGCCATTCCGGAAACGTCAGAAATATCTCCAATTCCGGTTGATATTCCATCGTCTGAGTCTGTTAATCCTAATGACTCTCGTCCATCTCATACAAAAAATCACCACTCTACTTGCAGGATTATTATTGTTCAGCGACAACCTGCAAAACAGCTTCCGCTTATCCTCTTACTGATTATCTCTCATTCGATAAATTCACGTCGTCCCATCAGGCGTTCTTGGCTTCTGTAGTTCTCACGGAAGAACCCAAAACCTTCTCTCAAGCAAATAAATGCCCTAAATGGCGAGCAACTATGGCAAAAGAAATTTTGGCTTTAGAAGCTAACAACACTTGGATCATGGTTGACCTACCACCGGGTAAAACGGCAATTGGATGCAAATGGGTTTTCAAAATCAAATTTAACTATGATGATTCTAATGAACGTTACAAAGCTCGTCTCGTCGCTAAGGGTTATACTCAACAAGAAGGTATTGACTATTCTGATACTTTTGCACATGTATCTAAACTTGTCATTGTTCGCGTTTTGTTGTCTATTGCAGCCATTAAGGGTTGGTCTTTACATCAGATGGACGTCAATAATGCGTTTCTTCAAGATGATCTGGATGAAGAAATCTACATGACAATTCCTCCTGGTTTAGCTCGTAAAGGTGAGTCTCAAGTTCTTAAGCTAAATAAATCTCTATACGGCCTTAAACAGGCTTCTCGTCAATGGTTTGCAAAACTATCCTCAATTTTATTAACTGAAGGTTTCAAGAAATCCCTATGTGACAATTCTCTTTTCACATATCATCGAGGTTCAACCTCTATTTTTGTCCTTGTTTATGTCGATGACATAATTATCGATGGTACAGACGACTCTTTTATTCACTCACTCAAATTGTGTATTGCCTCTCATTTCTCTATTAAGGACCTAGGTCGCTTGCAATATTTCTTAGGGATTGAGGTCTCTCGTTCTCCTAAAGGCATTTTTTTTATGTCAAAGAAAATATGTCTTAGACATCCTGAAAGACTCTGGTCTCACAGGGGCTCGTATCTCATCTTTTTCGATGGATACTAATCTCAAGCTACTTCCTACTGATGGTAAGGACTTAGCTGATCCAAGTTCTTTTCAGCGTTTAATTGGCCGTTTATTATATCTCACAGTCACACGTCCAGATATAACATATGCAGTGAATTATTTAAGTCAGTTCATGCAACATCCTCGCACTGCTCATCTGGACGCTGCTCATCGTGTCTTACGATATCTCAAGGGAACTATTGGCCATTGAATTTTTCTGGCTTCTACTAGTTCTCTTTCTTTACAAGGCTACACCGACTCGGATTGGGCAGGATGCCCTATGACTCGGCGTTCCATTACTGGCTACTTGGTTACAATTGGTAATAGTCCTGTTTCATGGAAATCTAAGAAACAACACACCGTAGCACGCTCATCTGCTGAGGCTGAATATCGTGCCTTAGCCAATCTCACGGCAGAAATTCAATGGCTACGGTATCTTCTCAAGGATATGAATGTTTTCTGTCCTTTGCCTATCCCCGTTCATTGCGATAGTCAGGAAGCCATCCATATTGCCCAGAATCCTGTTTTTCATGAGCGTACTAAACATATAGAGTTCGACTGGTACTTTGTTCGTGAAAAGTTGCTTAATGGTTTAATTCTTCCGAGACATCTTCCATCTGTTGATCAACTTGCGGACATCTTTACCAAACCACTTGGAGCTCTACAATTTGGACGTCTAGTTAGAAAGTTGGGCGTTCGTTCGGGCTCTCCCGCTCCAACTTGAGGGGGGGGTATTACGTGATATTAAATTTATCAGTCCCTTGATAAATTTGTTCAGGTATATATTTCCAATCACAGGCACAAATCACTGTTATATATGGCAAGGAAGATAACATCAATCACTACCATTACTCAATGATCTAAACATGGAAAGAAGATTAGATCATGCAATCTAAACATGGAAAGAAGATTAGTATCCGCAAGAATAATATTTGATTGATGTCATGCACAGAAGAATATGGAAAGAAGTTCAATACATGCAGAGAAGAATATGTGATTGAGAAATTGTTGTAATTAATTTTAATTCCTTTGATATATTTATAGTATTAGGATCTTCACTCATGCAATGTAATTACAATCAGTATATATACAAAATGATAATATCAATCTCTTCACAGTTGTGAGAGAAAACAAAATCAAAATTCTTTATTAAGCAAATCAAAGGGATGGCAGTTACCATCGAAGACAAACGCCAAGCTCGCGGTTGTGTCAAAGATGCGGATAATAAGTACCAGAACATAAAAGAAGATGCAGCCAGTGGACTCCCTTCCAAGTGTGGTGTTCCTCTCTCTTACCCTATCTCCAAAAATATTGACCGCAGCACGTAAGTTATCCATCATAATCTCAGCTAATTAACTTATCTTATATTGTATATATCTTACACACAAACTTTCAGAATTTCATAATATCAGGTTACTCAGCTGAGATTCCAAGGATTTTCACTGATCTTTTTTTGTTAACACAAGAAATTTGATATATGTACGTACTAAAACTAAACACTCCATGCACTTGCAGGATCATTTAAAGCTGGAGACGCTTTGCTGGAAAATAAAAAGAAAAGAGAGCATCTGATGTCCCTGACCCTGCAACTCTCTTTAGATAAATGCTTAATTAGCCAGTTTTATTTAAGTATGGTTTTGGTTTTACATGGAATTGCTTTGTAATGGAGTTATGCTTAATAAAGTTCTGGTAAACACTTCGATCTCTGATCAGAAAAAGGAACGTATTGATATTGCATTGAGATGGTATCATAAGAGAGAGATGCCTAACCAAAACATGAGGTGGTTCTAAAAATGACAGGAACAGGATGATGTTGCGGTGAGATGAGATGCCAATGAAGCAGCAACCTGGTTCGTCTTACATTTTATCAAATTAAAAGTGACTGAACTTGAGCTCTCCAAGACTACTTTTTTTGAATATTGGAGACCAGGTTCCAAATCCAATCTGCTGGTAATGGCATTTGGGCTAAAAAGTTTTCCACCAGAAGACTTTCATACTTTCATTTCTTTCTAGCGACTTCAAATTACAATAAACACCTCGAGTGCTTGGGTTTGCTTGAATTCTGGTTCCACACTAACACATTGCTTTAAGATGCAAACTTCATTTTCCTATAAAAAACCTCTTTTGCAAAATCAGTTCTTAGTCCAGACTTTTTAGTATCCAGGTACTCCAAGAATACATGCGGGAATAATTCCACAGAATCGATATAACACCATAATTTCCTGCATGAATGAATTTCAAAAGCCAAGAATGTTGCCAGCTGAGCAAGAGGTGTAACCATTTAATGTGTGACTACAGAAGCTTGTAGGAAAGCGAAATTTTTACCTTGTTAATTTGTCAAATAACTGGTTAATTATGTGACACTATTTTTTCACCAGTGCATGTTTATGAAATATGGGATTCAGGTGTTAAAATTAATTTAATCAAAACAAAAATAAAAATTTTCAAAATCTAATAAAATTTTCAATAAGCTTATGTCCTAAGAACCAATAAAATAATGAATAAAGTAATTAAAAAAACATAACAATTAAAAAATCATGGGCTTGCGGTGCAACATTTTAAAAGCTCATAGTACGTATTCAAGCTTCACAAAAGGAAAGGATATTTCCACTCCAGCTCCAGCCTCCACGTTACATTATGTTTTGTTAGTAGTCTAACTATTAAAAGGAAAGGAAATTTCTTTACATTTTTAGATTACATAACAAACCAATAAATCCAATCCTTGGAACCATAAAATTCAAAGATCTTCGAAACTACTCCTTAATAAAAATTTTTTTTATCAAATTGGCAAATTGTCGACTTGGTTGGTTGGTTGGTTTTAATATAGGCGCTCTTGGAAATGACACTCTTTTTAAATGAATGTAGATTTGTTTATCACGGTTGGAATGCAATTCTTGGAAGGTTAGCAAATTTGTTGGTATAATCAATCTCATATCATTACATATCCAACTCAGATTTAAATTTCTCATAAATACCACTGGTATAAAAAGACGAGGAATGTGAGATACAATTTACCGTAATAGCAGCTTCTGAAGAGTAGTATATAGTAAACCATAACTAGGATTTGATTCAAAAGAAGTAACATCAATATGAGAAAATAAAAAAACAAAATAATAAAATCGAATCCAATAATATTATCTTAGAAACTTAATAGGGGGAAGGCCACTTTTACTATAGATGATGGCATGAGCATTAGAAGCAATACAAACAAAAAGAAACATAAAGATAGAAAAGTCAAAATGCCCCTGCATATTTCAAAAAAATGGGAAAACCATGGATGTACTTGCAAGAGTTCGAAGAACAAATGAGGTGGGATGGCATATCCAATGTAATAAAAAACCATTAACATGATGATAAATTGAGAGTAGCGCAAATAATTATCAAAGAACAAAATATATAAATCATTAAAATATAATAACAATCACAAAAATCAAATAATCATCGGAAAGAAAGTTTGGTATGCTTACATAAATATTCGTCTAGAGAAATATATCCACACTTGTAACTTCATTGGTTTCTTTAAAAAATTCATCTCATTCATCTCAGTTGGTATTTGTAGAGTTACTTGTGTGGCACTTGTAAAATAGTATCCATCAGATATCTAGATCAATAATTCTATATTATAAATATTTGAAAGAGAGTAAGAGATTTACCATTTCTTCATGTCATCAGATTTCTTTCGTGCGACAATATATTATATATTAACATTTATCCGAGCTACAATCTTTAATAACATTGAAAAATATTTGAAAGAAAAAAAGAAATTTACCATTTCCTCATGCCGTCAGAATTATTTCCATGCGATCGACAATCTTATTATTTGTTGGATAATCTTCGTTACCCATTTCGACAATAATAAAATTTTAATATTAACGTCGCCATTTTATTACAATATTTGTAACAATGGTCTTCTTCTAGTATTACAACTCATGTAGTATTTCGTTACCAAGACAGAAGAACAATAGAAGAGGAATACAGAAAGAGATGATCAATCTAAGCGAAACTTAAGCAAACTTACTTAGGTGTATTGAGGCGAGTAATCTCATTACTAAAGACATTTAATGCGATAAACTTAATATTGTTACAGTGTACGTCATATGTCTCCAACGTTCAACAATACCTTTGGTGTTCTTCATAGCACTTCGAGAATATATCAACAAACATCGAACGCGAATAGATGTAGCACAAACTCTTCTTTAACTCTTGAAGACAATATGCAAACTATAAAATTTATATTACTAGTTTATGGCTCTAAAAAGCAATAGAGAGTGAGTGGGATTTATATATACGCAAGGAGACTGTTGGAGAATATTTTTTTTCGTGAAGAGTCATATCCGTTCGTTGAGAGATTGCTCGATCGAACTAACAAGTGTAGCTATCTCAAGCTTGTTGTCAAACTTAGTTGTCCAAACTATATCTTGATTTCTATCCTACAATTAGTTAGGTCTCGGATTATGATAGAAGATTTATTTAGTTGAGAAATGGACATCATGGCAGTCATCATTGTGTTCTACCGTTTGAAGGCAAAGATCAACAGAAGCTTTTGGAGAACTTCATCAACAAAAGGTAAGTGAAGAATGAACCACATATTTCTCAAGTTATATTCACATTTATATCATTGAAATATTGACGCGTAACTAATTAGACTATCATAAGCATATCGAGAATTTTGAGTCAAGATTCTTCTTGCAATTAGTCCTCGAAATATGATTAAGCTTAATGAACATTTCATACTTGATGAATTTCGGTTAAGAACACTTTATTGTTCGCAATCAAAATCATGATTCAAGATTATCATTCGAAAATAGCCTGGAACAGTGATATGTGTCATTGATGTTATTTGAGAATGTTTCGAATCAATTTAGAGAAGCATAAGACTATTATAAATTCATATATAAGACAATGTACATATCAGTCTGGGAAAAGTGTTATAGGTCTGAATCCGCAATACATGTACTCAGTACACGTAGCATAGTAGCTATATGTCGACAAACATAAACTCATGAATCCGGATTGGTACGCAAACCAGTACACGCACTAGAAAGGAACTGTTGGTTATGGAACAAGTTTGGTATCCATACTGGTATAGTACCAAAAAAAATTGTGGACTCCGGAACGTGGTTATGTTTAAATGGTATCCATACCAGTACACATACCACAAAAGTTCTGTGACTTAAAAACTCGTTATGCTTAATTGGTACCCATACCAGTACGCATACCGAAATAGTTCTGTTAACTCCAGAACTCATTAATGTCTTAAAGTTTACCAATACACGTACCGTGACATAATTGTTCACGAACAGGTTAAGTACTTGTATTTTGTACGCCTACTTACCATGTAGATTAAATTCTTATGCACATAAAATTATTTCTCCGAGATAATTAGCATTTGAATAATCTATATTCATATTTATAAAATACCATAGACATATTTAATCACTTGATTGTGTTTCGAGTTGAGTCTTAGGTGTTTATGTAAATGTTCAAGCTTATAGTTCAGTTGGATAGCTTCGGCTAACCATTCATGAATGTGGTCTTATACACGGTTCGGTTACGGTTCATCCTAACCATAGTGTATATCCTGATTATGTAAATCATATTCAAAGATTCATCTAAGGGTGGATGTTGATTGCTTGGTTCTAAACCTATTTTAGCTTAAACCTAAAGAAACCCATGATTTGAATATCTGTATAAGGGGAACCTCAAACAACTGGAATCTTTGAATTATGACACTACTTTTAGGTGTGTCCTAGTTGTTACTAGAGTCGTCCTCTCCAGAAACCCTTTTAGGGTTTAGCGACTACAAAGACTTCATAGGGATTCGTGAAGCCAGGTCCAGCTATTGTTTATTTGGTAGCTCGAGTATCCTGATCTTGATCAATTGTTGAGATCCTCACTTGATCAAGATAGATAACAATCTTCAAAGTTCTTTTCGTCCCAAACTTTATTGATTCCAAAAGTTTTATACTTGTGAGGTGAATATTTATCTAGGTTGCACTTTGGGTTGCATAAGTCCGAATTTTGAGGTTAGCTAGACTTTGTTTATTGCTATCGATTTCCATTACCTTGATCTTTGATTAAAAAGGAGATCACATATATAGGCTTATCCGTGGGATGAATATTGGTTTAAAGTCTCAATTGAGTTGAAGCAACTCTTAGTTGGTGTGACGTCAACTAAGGGAATCAATTTTGCGGAGTCCTGCTGGGATTCAAGAGGCGTAAAAAACACGACTGTAACTGAATTGATGGGAGGGTTAATTTGGTCTCAACTACATTCCAGTATGAAGTTAATTAGTAGTAGGCTAGTGTCTATAACGGCTTAATACAGTTTGGTGTTCAATCTGGACTAGGTCAGGGGGTTTTTCTGCATTTGCGGTTTCCTCGTCAACCAAATTTTTGGTGTATGTGTTGTTTATTTTCCACATTATATTGTTTATATTTATAATTAAAATATCACAGGTTGTACGTAAATAAATCATAATAGATACGTCCGACCTTGTTTGTTGGATACGGTGATTAATTACTTGGAAAATTGATCTTTGGAATCACCTAAGTACTTTCATATGTAAATCAGGTTCACGGACTAATCTCTGTAAAATTTCTCCTTGATTGAGATTCATTAAGTTGAACTCTTAGAACTGTGTTAAGTTTTTCCATACAGATTGCCTAAGAAAAAGTTGGTGGTGTATATTGGTACCCCCGCGTTTTAAACACATCACTTGAAAGGGTAATTATATGAATAGACATAGATCTTCACAATTTGGTTGTAGCTAACTTAAATTCTTTTAAAATTTCCAACATCATTAACATTAAAATATATTTGTGATGTCATTAATGTAGTGATAAATGTGTGGCTGGAAGGTTTATACCATCCACCGTTAGCGGTATATGTGGCCAGTGCACCTCTCACGCCCCTTCTGAAACCTGATGGGGGTATCTATCCTATTTCTGTTGGCACGATTGGAGACACCTTGTTTCCAAAGTATCTGCGCATGAAGTGGGTAAGAAGATGTGTACCTATCTTGAGAATTTCCAGTTTGAGTTTGGGGTTCCTTGTGGTGGTGAAGCGATTTTGCATTATGTCAACAAGCTTATCCAGGAAAAAGGTGATTGTTCCTCTATGACGATGTTATTGGTGGATTTTCGCAACGCCTTTAACATGGTTAACATGAATGCTATGCTTCAAGAGGTTAGGACTCATTGTACGTCCATTTCTAAATGTGTGTAGTTCTGCTATGCTTCTCCCCCTAAGCTGTATTATAAGAATCATCTTTGTTGTCAGCACAGGGGGTTCAACATGGTGACCCTCTCGGTACACTCCTCTTTGCCCTCACTCTTCATCCCTTGGTTAAAATGATTGTCGAACGGTGCCAATTGGATCTTCAGGCTTGGTATCTCGACGACGGAACCCTGATTGGGGATACATTAATGGTTTCTAAGGCTTTAATACCATTCAATCCGAAGGGGGTAAGCTTGGATTCACCTAAATGTTTCCAAAACATAGGTTTTCTGGTCATTTGTGGATGTTCACAGTGTTAGTGCCTTCCTTCCTTAAGTTAGCAGGCCGGTGCGTGGGGTCAAGCTTCTAGGTGGACCGGTTAGCTTAGATCACAACTTTTGCAGTGAGCTGGTTCTGTTGGGGTTTGGTTCCATATACAAAACCATATGGCTGAAATTGGACTTTAGGTGACAGTTTTTGAAGCAGAAACAATGATCTAATGCTTTCAAATCGGTGGCTAAAGGGAAGTTTCGGGTTTGGAATGTCTACAAGGTTTACTTGGATTATGAAACTTATATGACGTTTTGGAAGAGTGTCTTCCAAGTTTAGGATTTCCTAATTAAGGTGTTAGACTATCTTTAGGAGTTTTCTAAGACTTTGGGAGCAAGGATGTAACTAATATATAAGAGGGTTTATATGGTGAGCAGAAATCATTCTCTTGAAAAATCATCTTGGCAATCCTCTTGACATGAGTGATCGAGGGTCACAACCGTTGTGTCCTACAATGATTGGTGAAGGGACAAAATCTATGTGAGAAGAGTGACTTGTAGAAAGAACGGGGTATGGGAGAAATATAGGGTTTCTAGGGTTCGTATGGGAGAAGCTAGAATTCATGATGTTCTTCGTGTTCTTGTCTAAAGTCGAAGCAACCATGGCGGTGGGGGTTTATGGAAGAAGAATAACAAAGGAAGAGGTAAACTCTTCATAATATGTCTTGTTATTTCTAACGTTAGCGCTAGTGGGTTACATAAATAGTTGATTATATACATTATCGATGTTGTTAGAGCATAACTCAGTTGAACCCATCAGGCGTTGGTATGTCAAGATTTTGTTGTCATATTTTAGTGAATCAAAACTCTTAACTCTTAACGCAGAAGCGCCCGCACCTGCCTGACCTAGTGGAAACCAGTTGATTATGTACTAGAGTAAACTTCGTATAGGTTAGCTTGAAAGTATTAGGATATGAGACATTACAAGTATTGCGAAGACTTGAAGAAGTGAAGAAGTAAGAAGATGCAACGACAACACCATCTTTCCGCTTGAGGTTAGTGATATTTGACTTGAACTGTTTCATTCCATAACGTATCTTTCAACTCATGCATATTGAAAACAAAACTGCGAAGCATGAACACTCTAGATAGACATAGTATTAAGGAGTACAATATGAAGTTTATTGCTTAACCATTAAACTTTGTAGATAAGACATCGACATAATCGTTTAAATGCTATTGTGATTATGTATGGGTATGAGGTGAGGATTTCATCCTAGGAAACAATGTTTTTACATGTGTTTTAAGGAAGTAAGTTCATAAACTTGTTTATCAATCGAAAAGGAAATCTCCAGGAGTTATTGGGATTGTTATTCATTGCATATCTTGTGAACATCCAATATGTGTGATTTAGTATACCCGCTCACGACTTGTTTATGTTCTTGGTAAACCTATTCACAAAGGCCTGACTTATGTATTGGTATGACTTTATTAGTGAAACCAATCTTAAGTAATCACCTGAGATGGTATGATCGAGTTTGTGTTTGTGTAGGACCGAATCTGGGTAAAGTGGAACCGATACTAGTAAGAGGTGCAACACATCACAAAGGGGAATCGATCCTTGTATGAGGTGCAACAAGTTTGTAGCAGAAAGGGGAACCGATCCTATGGACATGTGCAACACGTTTTTAGGCAAAGGGGAACCGATCCTATGGACATGTGCAACAAATATAAGTTAGATACCATATATATGTGGGGAACCGATCCTAGTACCTAGTCAACCGAATTTTGGAAAGCTAGTGTGACTATGCACAGTACTCACATGGAGGTAGAACCGAAACTTGTTTTGGTAGAACCGTTAAACCCATGATTTGTGATTGAGTGTTCTTGATCAATCACATAGTTCTTGAAAGTCAGATGAACTAATTCTAAACTTGTTTGGAAGTGTGGAAAATCGGTTTCAAGGTTGTAAGTATGAAAGAGGACTTACAAAGTAAGGATGTCGACATACTTTAAACACGTACAATAATGTTTATCTTTAATTATTCAAAGTTATTCCTTAATAGCTAATGGAAGAAAATCCCAGGATCGAAATATAAATAAGTTAGGAATCTTTTATTTAAGGTTGTTAATTTTTATTTTAGGAAAATGAGAATTAGTAATGTGCATTTACTAGTTGAGATTTTCCAAAGAGATTTTCGGTCATTATTTTGGACAGAGCATTTCCAGGAATTATGGAAGCCGAATTTGGAATTATATTGCATATCTTGAGAATATTTTCGGTTTTGGAAATTCCTGGGTGTCCAAACTTCCTTGTCTATAAATACTTAAAGTTTGGATTTCTAGCAAACTAATCCTTCGTGACAGCAAACTTCCTCGGTTGTGTTGTTATTGGTATTCGGAGAGGAGAGTAACCTAATTAGGAGAAATCTCTTACGGACGCTCAGTTTAAAGTCTTCTTTGGGATTGAGAAGCTCTTAGAGTACCGTTGGTGGGAAACTAGACAATTACGGTTTATCTTGTGTTTTCGATTAATTTGATTGACTAACGGTGGTTGAACTTTGATTGCACCTAGTTTGTCTATGCATGAGAATCTTCTCTTCTGATATAAGATTCACTCAAACTAGATCGAAGTTTCGACAGGGATCTTTAGACTGTTTTTAGTGCTAAAGACGACCTTGTGCTAATCCATTGTTAACATACTCGGTTATGTGTATGATTGATCACAAGAGATTCAAGTTGTTGTGTGCTGGTGTTTATTGAAGATCTAAGAAGATTTGAAGACAAAGAAGATATTGAAGATTTCTGATTTGGGGTTCATAATCTTTGGTGTGCATAATACTTGTTTCGGTATAAGAGGATCCAACTATAATCGGTTTATCCTTGTGGTAGATTGGATTGATTAGTTGTGTAGATCGGCATCAATACAATTCTTTGTGATTAAAATTATTGATTGCAAAATCTTAAAAATTACTTCGATAGTTGAGAATAAGATAGATCTAAGAACCTGAAGAAGGAGTTTATTTGAGATAAATAGAAGATCCTTTGTCGAACTCACATCACATGGTTGAAGAGAGTTGATACCAAACAAATTTGTTCTTCGTTTACTATTTGGAATACGAACCAAATGAATTGTTCCAAGTACGTGACTTATTCATAAGTTGGAGGCGTTGGAATACAGACAGAACTAGGTAAACTACAGGTTTAGTTGCTTGGTATCAACTATACGAAGTTGGTTTAATTTTGTGTAGCGGCTTAATCCTGAGAGTATTCAATTCTGGACAAGGTCCCGGGGTTTTTTGCATTTGCGGTTTTCTCGTTAACAAAATCCTGTTGTGTCATTTACTTTTATTTTCCCCATTATAATTGTTTTATTATAATTAAAGTAAATTACACAAATCTTAATTCCTATTTACTTGATAAGCAATCCTATTATGTTTGGTTAAGTCTGAACCTTTGTATCAAGTAAACATACTTTGGTGTTGTATTGTCTCGATCTTGTATCCATAGATGATCACACGAAGTGTGAACCGATTAGTTGCATTGTCTCGACTCAGTCCATAGACAATCACTTTCAGAGAAAGGACTTATAGGTAGGAAAAGTTTTAGCTTGAGGTATATTTGGGTACCCTTGCCTTTTCAGATGTAATAACTTGTTATGATAATGAAGATTCTCGGGGTGGTTTTGGCCGTGGATGTAGACTACAAAAGGTAGGTGAACCACGTAATCTTTGTGTCGTGTGTGATTGTCTATTATCTTATTGATCATATATTCGTGCTAGTATTATCCGTCATGCTAATCTAAAGATGTAAGTAACGGATTCGAGCTAAGTTATATAAAGTAGGATGTTTCATGGAATTTACTTTTATGGAAACATGTCGGTTCGAGATTAACGTAACCACGGTTTCCCGACAGGTTCGACATAGAGTAGACAAAACTAAAGCCTTGATGGATGCAGTGTTGAAATTGGAGGACCTGCAGTATGAATTGCACCTGTTGAGAAGTTGTGCAGGGGTGTCTAAATTGCATTTTTCTATGAGGACCACTATGCCGAAGTATTTAGCTGACTCTCAAGACTCTTTTGATATGCATCAGTCCCAGCACTTGCGACACATTGCCACGAATGATGGGCCAGGGTTAGGTTTGCTGCAACTTCATATTGCTTCTTTGCATCTCAGATACGGTGGGTTTGGCCTTTACTTCATGGATGACGTTATGCATTATTGTTATTTAGCATCACGTATTCAAACACAACCTCTCCAGTCCGTCATCCTTCGTAATACCTCTTTTCTAGGTCCGGATATAGTTTTACAGCAAGCTCTTGAGTTTTTCTAGAAGGTTTGTGGCCCTGAAGCCAACGTCGATCTAACTTCCCCCATCCTATAAATACCTTGGCAGTTAAATATTTCGACGTTGTTACGAAGCATATGCCATCCAAAATCTCCATGTTTATGCGGGACAATGCCCTTTCGCAATGCAACAAGACTAGTCATGCTCAAGATCTCCTTAAGGATTTAACTATTGAAGGGCTCAATCAGAGGGTTGGTGCGAGACAATTTAATGCAGTTTTGAGTTATTGTTTAGGTATCCCTTTATTCTCCGAAAATAGTGCGCTTCATGTAATAGAGATATGGATTGTTTTGGACATCATGCTTTGCATTTTGCGAAGGAGATGGGGCTTAAATATCGACATGATCTTGTTCGTGACACCATTGCAGATATGTGCTTTCGTGTTGGAGTCCCTACCAGGAAGGAAGTGGATTTGGAGTTCATGTATAATGAAGAGAGTGGTTTGCGACCGACTGACACTCTTGTTTTCAATTGGGATAAAGACCGTGATGTATGTTTAGATGTCACTGGGGTCTCCCCATTCACTTTTAGTGGGGTGCGTGATTTTCAACCCGGGTTTGGCTTTGATCAATGCTTTCACTCTTAAAAACAAGAAATACTTTGATAAATGCTTAGCCCAGGGATATGGTTTTGGTGCCTTGGCTTTTACGACACTCGGTGATTTGGGAGATGAACTTGTAGATTTATTAAAGTGGCTGCATAACTATTGGTCTATGTTCAATGTCAATACTAAGAAATGTAATTTCCTTTTCCACAGATTAGGGATTGTTATTCAGAAAGTAGTAGGAGCCCAGCTTGTCGCTTGGTTTCCTTTTAGTTTTCTCAATGATGTTATTTGTAACTTAAAGCGTTATTTTCATTAATCTGCAAATTATTCCTTGATATTTTATTATTGTTTTTTAATGAAATATTTTTGGTTATTTACAACCATACTCTTTTTTGATTAATTATTTATAAAAAACACCTTAAAAGTTTAAAAAACTAATCATCTTCGGTTATAAGAGAATTGGATGGTAGCCGAGCAACAAGCTGAGCCTCAATCCCTTTCTGAATAACAACCCCAATCCTATAAAAAAATGAAATTACTTACTTTCTCATTGAAGTCATGGCTAGCTATGAAGTACCGTAATCTTTTCAAGAACACAATCATATCTCCCCCAAGTTCCCCGAGCGCAGTAAAGGCCAAAACCCTCAAACCATAACCCTAAGGGCTGCATTTATCCAGATATTTTTTATGCTTACGAGAAACAACATCAGAGATATATAGTACAACCAGGTATAATTTATATACACCACCAACAACAAAAAGAGAAACCCCTGTAACATCAAAGCATATGTCTTGTCCATTATCCTAGTTGTAAACCATGAGATCAACAGGTCTTAATGCAGACCATCATCATCTAGAATCCACAAAGCAACCTCCTTCATGGCAGGTGTATATGGTGAATTTTCGACAAAGGATAAAATCATAAAACCATAATTGTACATGCTCCTGATCCAGCAATCAGATGAGTATTGAGGCTCATGTCTCTCATCAAAGCATGAAAGCTCATGCCGCAAGAATCCCTGACTGAGAATACTGTCTCTCAGAGTATGTAGATGTGTAGTCTCTCAGCTGAGGCAACGACATATCTCATGAATACTGAGCAGTTTCAGTAATTACTTCTATATATAATTGAAATATTGGACGACTCCTATACAGCTTGCCTGCTAGTATAGAGTAATAACGTCTTCAGGATGTAACAATGTTTTCCCTGACTATATAAAAGAAATATGACGCTTCAACAAGCTCATATTACTCAATTCTTAAATAATCGAAGCTCCTATACAGCATGTCTACTAGTATAGAGCCATCAATTAATTATTTTTAATCCTTAAATTCATTAACTGAATATTTGGGGTACTCTACGTTCTTCATAATATTTCATTACTTCAATTTGTGGTTCTTGCCAGCAGAATTCCATAGGTTAGTAATAATTATTCAACGTACGGGCTTCTGAGCTACTATCGAGTAAGCCCCGACAAAAATGGTGCAAGTGTGTTCAGCAATAACGCACTAACGAGCACCTGAATGCACGAACGAGCAATCCAAAATACGAAGGAATGATGAACCTATGCAAAATAAGGAGAAAAATAATAAATAATAAAATATTAACCAGGAAGCTGGGGGACTGGGCCCACCGGCCGGCCGGTCGTGTCGTAGCCAATCCCACGCCCAATTATATATTTTTATCATGTTTTTACTATTTTTCCTTGATCTCATGAAAATTCCCTCATTTGAACAAAATTCCTTCGTTTCAAGGAAACTCCTCAGTTTCATGGTGTTTCCTTCACATCAAGGAAATAATAAATAATTAGGAAAGGTGTTGCGGGACCATGCCTACTAGCTGGACGGTCATGCCCTAGTTGTGGCCAGTCCCACACCTTGCATTCCTTATTATTTTATTATTATTTCCTTCATCCCATGAAATTCCTTGGTTTCATGAAATTTCCTTCAAATCGTGAAACTAATACATAAAATTAGGGAAAGCTCACGGGGTCGGGCCCTAGCCGGCCGGCCCACACGCCCTTATTTTTATTATTATTATTTTATTTCGTTCATCTCATGGAAAGTCCTTCACTTTAAGGAAAACTCCTTTATTTCAACAAACTCCTTGATTTCATGATATTTCCCTAAAATCATGAAAATAATATAAAATTAGGAAAATGTGCCATGGGACGGGCCTATTGGCCGGCCGTCCATGCCTTGGCCATAGACGGTCCCACACTTCATGATTCCTTCATTTTATTATTATTATTTCCTTCATCTTACGAAGTTTCCTCAGTTTGAGCAAAAACCTTGATTTCTTCATATTTTCTCAAATGATTGCTCAAATGCATGCCAGAAAATATCAAAATTCTCAGGACTGAGACGCGAGCATTTTGGCAATGCGAGCATATTAGCTTGACCAACCAAGGTTGGCTCTTTGGATTGGAAGAAGCCAGTCCCACAAACTTTCATCATTTAACCTAATTTGTTCACATTAGGTTCGAACTCTTCCAAACAATTTGGAATTTCATGAAACGATCGTCATTCGATCCCGTGACCAACCAGGGTCGGTTTCATGACCCCTTTGTCAGTCCCTCATCTCTTCATAATTAGGTTTTATCACCTGACGCTCAGACGAGCATTATTTTAATAAATGATTAAACCAGCATTTAATCATCTTCTCACCAACTGGTCTTCAAGAGACTTTGGAATTTGCTCACTCGAGCATCTGGGCGCTACATGGTCGATCCATCATCCCATGTAGCCGGTCCCTCCTTCACTCCGTGGTTGATTTTCAATAAATCATCAATTGATCAAATTAGGGTTTCGAGTCCAAGGTTCATAATTCCAGATCCAAATGCTAATAATTTTACGTTGATCCCATGATCAACATTTTATTAACTATACTCGGTAAAATTGCCAGTATTTTAATTTAATATTTCATTTGGTCATGCTACCAATAATTCATCAAATGAGCAACATTTGCACAGATGAGCAATATTCACTCAGACTAAGGAATATTGGTTCAACTATCAATATTCAACAATTCATCGAATGAGCAATATTTTCTCACCTTAACTATCAACATTTACTTGAGAATCATACCTCTGTCTCAACAGACAAATTCAATTCATGAGTCTCAGAACATTTGCAGATCACGTTCAACTCAGCAATACAAGGACTCATCGTCCCATGAAGTCAGCAACTGACTAACTAAATACACTTCTGCCTTGCAGACTCCACAATCACGAGACATCAATCGTGTCACATGGGAGATATTAACTAGGGTTTTGGTTTGGCGGTCTATGACACGTGTGTTCATACACACGACGAGAATGTGAGAAAGTCGTGCAATCAATTGAAGGAGTTAGCAAAGTAGTGGATGGAAAATCAACCAAGTCTCCGCACGATGAGCAACTGGGTTTAACACGATTTCCACTTCCCCACTCTTTGACTCCAGCAACTGTCACACTTCGTGGGATCAAGGTGTTTACAATTATAGTAATATAAATAAGTCTCTGAATCATGATTAAAAAGAAGACAATCTCTCGTCAAATAGACAACAAGAGATTAAGGACTCAACGTCTGAGAAATTACTCTCAACAGAGCAAATTCAATCAATCAGAACTTATCTTATTTCTTCACGCAGAATACACAACACACCTACAATCTTCGATCACCATTGATCTCACACATTTCTCAGCTTCCCTCATACAGATCGACCCATCCTCTCTTGTGACTGAATTGACTCTGGAACGGCCATTGTCTTGGTTTAGGCCAGAGTCCTACAGATTGATCTCTCGAATTCAAAGCACTCCCTTTTTGCAGTGCATCTGTGTGAGGTTTGACAGTTTGATCGGTTCAAAGAGTTTCCTCTGCACGGTCGTCTCCTCAATTCCGTAAAAAGCAGCAACTCTTTTTGCCCCATCTACAGATTGGCGACCATAGTGGGAGATCATTCTCTCGGTTGCAATCTCAATTCTCACAAAGATGGTCGGTCTTAGGTCTGGTTCAGTTACCAATCCGGGTTTAACACCCGACCCTAACATCGCAAGCTCTAGTGGTACTACTAATACCACTCCTCCGGCGCCACCTGTCAATACTACTCCTCCAAGTACTGGTGCTCCAGTGATCACCTCTGCAAGTGACGGCACTAGCGCCATCAACAATCCACTCTTCGGTCGGTCTCCTGAAGAAATCAGAGAAAACCCTCCTACCATAGGTGATCTCATGAAGGTGCAAGAGACTCTTGCCAAGAATCAGACTGACATGGCTGCCACCTAGAAAGAACTATGCAATTATCTCAAGACTCTTACAGACAAGATGTCATAGAAAACTCAGGAGAAATGGAAAAGCTAAAGAAACATCTTCAGACGCTGATCCCGAAGTCACTCCGATCCATGTAGTAGATGATGAGGAAGTTCCTAAGGATGCAGACAATCCACCAGCGAAAGAACCATCCAGTTTCATCACTTGTGAAGACTTGGAACGCCTTTTGGAGGATCGTGGAAAGGACAAGACGCCCTCTGTTCACCGTCATCAACCTCCATACCATGCTGCTACGCAAAGGATTCCTCTGCCAAAAGGTTACACCTCTCCAACATTCACCATTTATGATGGAACATGCAATGCTCGAGAACATGTTTCTTGATTTCTGGAAGCATTGGGTGAACATGAGGAAAACCATGTTGTCCGTCTGAGGGAATTTTCAAAGTCTCTGAAAGGCAGGGCATATACCTGGTACAACAACATCGCACTAGGAAGTATCAAAAGTTGGGGAGAAATGGTTAACGCTTTCTACAAAAAAATATTTTTTTTGTTTCAGAGCCAATCACCCTCTCTGATCTTGGAATGATGTTTCGAAGGAGCAATGAACATCGTAATGATTATGTGAAAACATTCAGAATTCAAGCTTTGGACTGCCATGATCCAAATGTCACAAAACAACAACTCGTGGACTTGTGCATCAATGGGATGATTCCAGTCTACAGGGATTTATTGGAGAATCTCAGGTTCCATATTTTCTCGTAACTTCATGAAGCGACTAAGAGATCTGCAACTACTGCACCTGCTTTATTGAAGAGGGCTAAAACTACAAAAGTTGAAGAACCATGAGAAACTCGAGGTAGCAGACGTTTAATCAACAAACAGTACAACCTATAACTTTCCAAAAATGTTGTTGCAGAAGAGAGAAAACGAAAAGCCGAACCGCAGTGCAAGCATACTTCTCCGACCCCTTCGAAAGAACAACGGAAGGATAATCAAACTCGAGATGCACAAGCTCCCCAACATGCAGGAGTTGGTCAAGAAGCACTTAATTTCCCTTTTCCTATCGAAGAGGTGGTTGAATTATTAGATGTCTGGGTTCAAGATGGTGCAATCAAGTTACCATATGTCAAGAAAGAACCAACTGAAGAAGACATGGAAAATCCTCGTTACTGTCACGTTCATAGATTCGTCAATCATCCCACAAAGGGATTCAAAATCTTGAAGCGCATATTCCAATAAAAGGTCGAATCAGGAGAACTTAACTTGGGGACTGAAGGAGTGCACATAGATCCTCTCCCAGTCAGAACCTTCACTTTCTCTGAACAACCAGTCAAAGAAGCAGTTCAATCATTGATCGAGCATATCAGTGAATTACTCTATTTGTTTAAGGCACGAAGGAAAGACATGTTCACAACATCGAATTACATTGTGTCAGACGTCTGTCCATCCCGAAAATACTCCTTGAACCTTCATCCACATACAAAAAGATGCACGATTGGAGAATGCTTACCACAGTCCCTCTCAGAAGAAATGAATTCGGAAGAATGTTGATCGATGCTGATACCACCATCAACATCATTCCGCTGAAAACCTTCAGAGCCGTAGGCATCACGCTCGACAAGAATCTACTCGTGATCCCATCACAATCATACAGGAACGCTCAGAAATACTTATGGCTACATCACTCTCAAAGTGAACATAAGTTCAACCTGGACAGAAATCAAGTTTCACATAATCAGGAAGATCTGGATATGATATGCGTGGATCCGTGCTGAAAATATGGCTACTGACAAAGCGCCTTTGGTTGCACATCTCTCCAACGAAGAAAGTTCCGATCCAGAAGATCTGTTGGACATTCCATCATCAAAGCACTTGGGGAAATTTCGAACTTTGACGAGATTGAAGCAAGAACCTGCAAAAGATGCATATACATTCATCAAGAGGTTCCATACTCAGGAGAGTCTCATCCTTCCATGTATATGTCGTTTATTTATATCCTAGCAAGGGGACTCAATTCCGCTAACAACTCTGCAAGACATTATGAATGGTAGCTTCATCGCGTTAGTATTTTACCAAGTGGTTGAATCTGACATTTCTCCGAATCGAGCATTGAGACATTCAAGCATGGCAAAGAACACTTTGGGAGTTTCTCTATATCCTTGCATGAATGTCCATGTGTCCAAAAAAACAGAAAGCTCTGATGTCTACACAAGTGTTGAATCCCACTACCGCAACGACAGGAATGCTGAATCAGCAGAAGATACTCAGGGCCGAGACGATCAAACCTAAGACATTCGATGCTTAAGGAATATACGCTTCAACGCTCAAGCATCTAAGAAGCCATCAAATTTTACTCTCAATCAAAGAGTACACCTTCAATAATGGCGCATCTGGCTTCAGCACAAATATCTCGACGATATACTGATTCAACACCAACACGATCAAAATGTAACTAAACTACAATTGATAAATCTTCATTATCCCATGATAAAACTTCTGAAGCAGATGCAACATCATTCATCCGTGGGCGACAAAAACTCAACATACACTGGGACTTGATCTTATTGGAGAAATCGATTCAAATATATTTCAATAAATATTATCCACATAACAAGTTATTACAACTTTATGTGATTCCATGAAACTTCATCAACGGGACATCTCTACATCACAAACCCCTGCACGGCTGAGGAACTTCCTCTCTTCACCAGAATGAAGACCGGAGCCACCATCTTCCACAACAACGTCAATTCACTGACAGAGTAAGTTCACAGTGAAGTCATATTGTTCAAGAGAATTCTGTTTGATCAGTACACCTTCATCTTTGGAATGCTCAACCCACCAACTAGTTCGTGAATGAAAAGGCTCACTGGATGGAGGAGCAAAAATTATGTCAATAATCATGGTTCTATACTTTTGGGCAACTTCAACCATAGTATCAGCATCAACAATGATCTCTAAAGGAACACCATCCATGATCTCAACATCAACAAGGATCTCTAGAGCGTAACCAGTCGTGATCTCAGCATCTACAACACGGTCTTATGAGCAACATCCTGCTTCATCCCTACATCCTAAGTCTGGAAGCATTACTCGATGGATCGTACTTCTTCAAGCCATAATGATTCATATCAATATGTGTAAATATGTTAACATTAACGTCTTCCTAAGTCATGCACGACATACGGGCACAAGCCAAAGTCTTCTACAAGATGTTCTCATCGCCTCTACAAATGAGATACAACACACTTCAGGCCATGGGTTTACAAAAACGTACGAATGGGTGAGGAATGAGACAATACTTCCTCAACAAAATATGTTCGTCTATGTATCTTATACAACATACCAAAAGGGAGCATCAATCGGACATACGAGCTGAAAGATACGTCCTTTATCGTCAGGTCTATGGAATCTGAAAATTTGCACGGGATTACAAGTTATGAAAGTGCATGCTTTATTTATTTCCCTAGACATCTCCAATTTGAAGGATTCTTTTTTGCATATGATTCCTCCGTCTCTTAGCTTCGAAAGTTGGGGTCAAGCATCAAATTTCGACATCGTATGAAGTCTCAACAATTTCCAGAGCGGATGACATGCAAACAGAAATTTCTAGACTGGATTCATAACTTCCACAGTCGATCGGTGTCCACCAGGTCTTTCCACTAAGTCCTTCATCAAGTCCAAGACTCGTGGCGTCGGGATCTCCAGTGCTAATCATTCATCGTAAAAGGAATGATACCAACCGGACGTGAAACCATGGTCATTACATCATCCCCTATTGAGAGCAACCTCAGTTATGGTCCCGTGACCAGGGTTTCAGAAGTGATGATTCTACGACTGACAGAACCAAGATGGCACTGCAAAGCACCATGCTCATGTATCAATCAAGGGGTCCTGATCTCAAATGAATCAATGACATTAAAATCCTTCACCAACAGTTCAAGACACGAGCGAATGGTCTAAAGACACAACATGAGTGTTTTACAACAAGCTCGCCTGGGATGATTTTACACTGTCCATCACAAATCAGCATGCTGGGAGAAATTTGGTGAAGAATCAAGGGATGGGTCATATACCATTCTCTTCGTATGGATGTCCACTATAACATATCCAAACTTCACAACAATTGGATAAACGAGCAAAGAGATGTGGCTGAAACATTGTACTACACGCCAGCTGAAAATTTTTTGAAGGTCTCCTGAAAGTTTATTGTTTCGCCTATTTCGACCCCTAAACATGCTCAAAACTCAAAAAGCTTCGTTACTAAAGCTTGGAAATTTTCTGGGCATGAGAAAACATGGGTAGATCATCAAAAACGGACATCGTATGAAGATTCTACAGCATTTTCAATGAAAACCTAACTTCTGAAATTTCTGATGACGAATTATGACGAAATTCTTCATTCATCCACATCTGAATCAGGAGCTACACCATAAACGCAAGGCCGAACTTCATCTTCATCCGATAGTCTCACTTGCTGAAGTCGGCGGTGCTTCTGCTGCTGAGATATGGGCATATATCATAACACGAATCACTTTCAGACGATCAAGAGACTTACCATGCATCAGTTTTCCAACATCTCTGAGTGGTTGATTCACCTTGGCATGAACATATGCAGAAGTCTTCATCTTTGACTTAATATTTCTGGAGCGTTCCCCGGAAGAGCCAGAAAGGTGGTTGTATCTGGAAGTCACCATTATCTGTTATGAAAACTGTGGAGTCAAACATATCAGTAACAATACGCGCTAAAATGGTAACACTCCAACTCTTACTTGTTTACAATTTCACTAGCTGTAGTGATTATAACGTCAGAATTTCGAAAACTTGCTCGTTCCTTCAAACCTGCAAAGACGAGAAAAATTCATTATTCATAATCATAACTTGATTTTCATAAAACCGTGAACAACCCACGTGAATTTTAACATCCACTGGTTTTTCAAAAATTGGGCAGTCGTCCATTCTACAATTGTGAAAACTCACATACAACATTATTTCACCATGTATAATTGTCTACTTTCAACAGTTGTTCAAAATCAAAACATTGATTTTACAAAAAATATGTTTTAACGTGAAACTCACGTCTATATATATTTTTGCTCCCTCGAGAGTATATTTTCAAAACTTTGTGAAAGCTTACATATCGAAAATAAAAAATTTCATGAAAGCTCGTAGACAAATTTTTTACTAACAGACGCACGTCTGTTCAAAAAAAAAAAATTCTGTCGTAAAAGCATCCACCTTTGAAACGAGACTTTATTAAAATCTCACATATTTAAAAAATCTCTCCTACATTAGGGATTATTGCTAGTTTCTAAATCTGACGATCGAACAAACGTCCGTTCCTAAAACAAGGGTTTTAATTTACAAAACTCACCTCTATACATGCATTATTTTAACATGAACAACTCATGAACACGTTATCAACTTCTGGAAAAGAAATTAAAAAAAAAAGCGGTGCTACACCATTCGTCAAACGATGCTCTATCATACCATTGGGATCTTCTGTAAATCCATGGCTCGCTCGTGCAATCAAAAATCCGGTAACATCTTATCTTACAACTAAGTTCAGTTACTTATTTCGTTTATAACTAGAAAATCACCATCTAGTGCTGACTGAGGAACATGACTGTCCCTCAGTAAGCAGGGGACTTAATGTAGATGGTGGATTTTCAACAAACGCTAAAATCGTAAAACCATAATTGTACATGCTCCTGATCCAGCAATCAGATGAGTATTGAGGCTCATGTCTCTCATCAAATCATGAAAGCTCATGCCACAAGAATCCCTGACTGAGAATACTGTCTCTCAGAGTATATGTAGATGTGTAGTCTCTCAGCTGAGGCAACGACATATCTCATGAATACTGAGCAATTTCAGTAATTACTTCTATATAGAATTGAAATATTGGACGACTCCTAGACAGCTTGCCTGCTATTATAGAGTAATAACGTCTTCAGGATGTAACAATGTTTTCCCTGACTATATAAAAGAAATATGACGCTTCAACAAGCTCATATTACTCAATTCTTAAATAATCGAAGCTCCTATACAGCATGTTTGCTAGTATAGGGCCATCAATTAATTATTTCTAATCCTTAAATTCATTAACTGAATATTTGGGAATACTCTACGTTCTTCATAATATTTCATTACATCAATTTGTGGTTCTTCCCAGCAGAATTTCATAGGTTAGTAATAATTATTCAACGTACGGGCATCTGAGCTACTATCGAGTAAGCCCCGACCAAAATGGTGCAAGTGTGTTCAGCAATAATGCACTAACGAGCACCTGAATGCACGAACGAGCATTCCAAAATACGAAGGAACGATGAACCTATGCAAAATAAGGAGAAAAATAATAAATAATAAAATATTAACCAGGACGCTGGGGGACTGGGCTCGCCGGCCAGCCGGTCGTGTTGTGGCCAGTCCCACGCCCAATTCTTTATTTTATCATATTTTTACTTGATCTCATGAAAATTCCCTCATTTGAACAAAATTCCTTCGTTTTAAGGAAACTCCTCAGTTTCATGGTGTTTCCTTCACATCAAGGAAATAATAAATAATTAGGAAAGGTGTCGTGGGACATGCCTACTAGCCGACTGGTCATTCCCTAGTTGTGGCCAGTCCCACACCTTGCATTCCTTATTATTTTATTATTATTTCCTTCATCCCATGAAATTCCTTGGTTTCATGATATTTCCTTCAAATCGTGAAACTAATACATAAAACTAGGGAAAGCTCACGAGGTCGGGCCCTAGCAGGCCATGCCCTGGTCGTCCGGTCCTACACGCCCTTATTTTTTTATTATTATTATTTTGTTTCGTTCATCTTATTGAAAATCCTTCACTTTAAGGAGAACTCCTTTATTTCAACAAACTCCTTGATTTCATGATATTTCCATAAAATCATGAAAAAGTATAAAATCAGGAAAAAGTGCCATGAGACGGGCCTATTGGCCGGCCGGCCATGCCTTGGCCATAACCGGTCCTATACTTCATGATTCCTTCATTTTATTATTATTATTTCCTTCATCTTATGAAGTTTCCTCAGTTTGAGCAAAAACCTTGATTTCTTCATATTTTCTCAAATGATTGCTCAAATGCAGGCCAGAAAATATCAAAATTCTCAGGACTGAGACGCGAGCATTTTGGCAACGCGAGCATATTACCTTGACCGACCAAGGTTGGCTCTTTAGCTTGCAAGAAGCCAGTCCCACATACTTTCATCAATTAACCTAATTTGTTCACATTAGGTTCAAACTCTTCCAAACAATTTGGAATTTCATGAAACAATCATTATTCGATCCCGTGACCAACCAGGGACGGTTTCATGACCCCTTGGTCGGTCCCTCATCTCTTCATAATTAGGTTTTATCACCTGACGCTCAGACGAGCATTATTTTAATAATTTGATAGACGCATTTATGTGTCTAATTTGTCCTCAATGTTTCGTATTGTTAGAACTCGATTTCGTACTTATTATGGTGTTTTGTGTGTTTATAGGCATTTTTGGGAAATAAACATTTTTGGAAAATTCAGCTCGAAAAGTTGCCCGGGGCACCCTTGGAGGACACGTGTTATTCGGACTCTCACCGTTGGTTAAGGGGCACCGCAGTTTATAAGGGGCACCCTAACTGGACAGCTGCTATTTACACTCCACAGCCGGACAAGGGGCCCTTCTTCTTCACGGGAGACAGAAAATTGGCGGGAATTCTTCAGTTCAAATATTTTGTTACGGCAAATTTCTGGCGGAAGATTTTGAGGCGATTAATTGAGACTCAATGCTCGGTTTTGATTGTTACAACCCTGTTTTGATTAAACAGGGGTGGTAATCTGTTTTATCTCGGCAAATTTGGGTTGTGTGCGTGGGAATGACGTGAAACATGATTGAGAGACTCACGGGATTCTGTTGGATTCGTTTTGGAAAGTTGGAGCTAGTATACAGCGTTGTCATCTCATTCTGGAACGTGTATCAATCAGTTTGGAGTGTGTAAACAACAGCTAGCTGCGTGAGAAGTTAAAACAGGGAAGAAATTCCCGTATCTTGCATGAAAATAATTTTTATTGATTACCGGGTAATGGAGGATATTTGGGGAGTAATGGAGAGATATTTTGGTCCTGTTGAGTATATACAGGGTGCTGGGAACTCAGAGAAAGAAGATGGAGAGTGAGGGGAAGAAAAGAGAGGAGTTTGATCGAGTTGCAGAGTTGGTCCTGCTGCTGCAGAAACCCTAGAAGATGAAGAACATTGACCCACACAAGCAGTCGTTTATGCTACAGTGAATACGACAGTCGCCAGACAGTCTTATATGCTACAGTGGTAACGACCCACAGTTCTCTGGTTTGTAACAAATATAATTGTTACAACCCCGGTTTTGAATTATTTCTCCCTTTTCATCATTTGTAAACACCCTTTGAGCAATAATAATGATTTTTGAGCGTGTTTCCAACAACATGATGAGCTAGACCCCATCACTGGGACAACGGAGGAAGCAACTTTTCATGATTGTGATAAATGAATTAATTCTTTTATTGACTTTTTGCATAGATTTAATTGCTTTACGATTTCTGTTAATTATTTGTTATTTTGTTAGATGCCGCATGCTTAGTTCTAAATACATTAGATGCGTCATGCTTTTAACTTACAAATAATATTTTACGAAATCTATTTTTGGCAAAGAACTAGAGTCACAACTTCTTTTGTTTGAGCTATATTGTTTAGAGTTAATGATTGAACCATAACAATATGAAAAGTAGTGGAATCCCGCATCTCGGCGTCTCTTCATATTGTGACAAATTTTGTATATATATTTTTTCTTATTTTCTTAATTAAGTCTTAAAACAAATTCTCAACAAATCTGAGTGAACGAATCATCTTACTACAACTCAATTGAAAATCACATCAATTTTTGGCCGCCGACGCGGATTTGTTTATAGATTTGTTTTTAGGTTTTATTTTATATGTTCTTTTTTACGCGTTTTGGTACTTTTATTTGCTTTCATATTTGGAGCTAAGCCAAAGAAAAAGATAAGTGCTGAAAAGAAAGGCGAAGCCCAAAAAGGAAAGAAAAGAGAAATCCAAAAGGAGTGAAGAAGAAGATTTTGTAAATAATTTTTATTTTATTTTTTTAGAAACTGTAATTAAGTTTTTTACTTTTGTAAAGTTTTATTTTTGGACATTGGACATTTTTTTTTATTTTTTTTTATTTTAAAACCCTACGGAAGGGTACTTTTAAATAAACTGTTTGCAGAGAAGGACAACGATTACGATATCGTCTCGGCCCCTCGGGTTCGTACACTGACATTGGAGTCGGTGGCCCGAGTCGACTTCAACGGTTCATCCCCCGTCTGGAACGGTAGGTAATAATTCTAAACACCCGCGAATCCCCTGTCAGCGGGTTTACTGGATGATTTTGTATGCATATATGTTGAGGACCTGAAATCGGATTTAATTTTCTAGTAAAGGGCAAGGCCTGGCCAAATCAAGATAAGGACTCGGATTTCATCACCGTTTTCTTCTTGCCCTCCTTAGGAACACGTAACCTACATGAACCTAAGCCTTAAAATTTGGACTAGAACGAGACCAATAGGAACACGTAACCTCCACGCATCTTCCCTCGCCTCTATTTAACTTACTTTGACTCGGATTGATTCCAGAGGGGTTTGCTCAAATTGTAACGAATTCCCTTTCGAAGGATTAAAAGCTAGTCTAGAAACAATCTAAGTGGAGCCATCGTGCTTTTTGTTTGCTAGATAAAATAGGCTTGTTGTGGTCGAGTCAGCCTTCTTTGTGTTTGTTTAGAATTCCCTTGCAGTTAGGATGTCGAACTGGTATTATAATAGCCAACACAATGAGTATCCTACTGAGCAGCTTAGACATTATCCTTTTTATGACCATAGTGTGAATAGTGATTGGGAACGCGAAACCTTTGAAGGTTATGGTCCATACCATTTTTAGCCCAATTACTATCCACATACCCACAGGTCATACGAGCAAAACAATCCTTCTATTTCTCTAGAAGAGTCTCTCAAGAGTTTCATTGAGTCAGCACGGAAGTTATTTATGAAAGATACTTATAATATTCTTCTCCCAGAAGAGTCCGTAGAGCGGTCAACTAAGATATCTCTAGAAGAGACCCTCAAGCAATTTACTGAGAATACAAATAGGATTGTGGAAAAACTTGCTCAGGATAGTCTTAATTTCCAGTGTAGTTTTCCCAATACCACCCTCGAAAATAAGGATAGTTTTTATTCACATAATCAAGATGACGAGGTTAGAATTGGTAACACTACTTGTTTTGGTAAGGTTCGATCATTTTCATGTTATTATAGTGATGATTATGATGAGGATAATATTGATGAAGAATATGAAATATGTAGGCATAGTGATCAGGAATTTGTTACTCCGATTGAGCTTTATAATGATAGTGTTGTTTCTAGTACAAATCCAAATAATTTTAATAATTATTCACCTATTCAAAAGGATGTGGATTTGACTAGGGATACCACCGTTTTAGACGATGTAGTTCATGATCCTTTAGCCTGCAGTATGTTGGATAATCCATTATTTGATGTGCCTATCAGTGAATCGGAGGAGGTAACTATGATTAAAACCTTAGTTGCTGAGCCTTTATATAAAACTTTCTCTGATAATCCTTTATATGATTGTGATGATGGTTTAGAGGAAAGAGTTTACCCTGAGAATACTGTTTTAGAATCTAGCGATTTAGAAACACTAGTCTTAGAAGATGATAAACTCGTAGAAATGAGTGAGGATGAACCCAACTTAGAAGAATCTATTGACCATTTCCAGGAATCTGATGACCTAGAAATTAGGGAAGTTGTGACTAGTCTTTCTAGAGACACAGAAAACTCTAAGTTTGGGGGTGATTATCATTCTCCATGTGCTTTAACTCTTAGAAAGTACCCTCCTGTAGAACTTGACATTTGTGCCTCAACCATCTTACAAGATTATCTTCATACACGTTTTACCGAACCTAATGATGTCCAGAAAGAAGCCCAGTTGTTAGAAACCCATCCTCTGGTTGATGTGGTTAACCCAGGTTATGATACCAAGATTGACTTTGTTTTCCAACCAAAAACTTTTCTTCCAATTGTGGGAACTTTTGATTTTAAGATGTGTCGGTTATTAAGTTTTGAGACTAAACCTAATCACTTTAGGATATTAAGGTCGACACATTTTCTTAAGGAAAACCACCTCTTTCATTGTGGTCAGCTGTGTGAGTCAAATCTAATTGACTTAGAGGATCCCCAATTATTCAGGTTGTTGTTATGTGCTTCTAAGTTCTTAGTTGAGTTTTTCCAGACTCTAATACCTGAACCGGATCTTAGCTTTGAGGAAATCCAACCGATGAAAACCTGTTATCTAGACCCAGTTATAGAACCTGAACCTGAGCCACAACTAGATGTAGTTGTCTTAAACAAGGGTATGTTCGGTATCTTTTTGGTTTGTTGCAGTTTCCTGTTCTTGTGGGTAATACTTTTTGATCCAGATGACCCACAGTTATTCCGGCTACTTCTATATGATTCTATGAGGTGATTAATTCTTCCAATGTATGGCTGAAGACTTTAAACTTAGCACTTCTTGGGAGGTAACCCAATATTCTTGCGACACGGTAATATGTTTCCTTATCTCTTTTGCTTCAAGTGGTAACAGTTTCTCCTTGTGCATGCTTTTAATTTTATATTTAGAACATTGAGGACAATGTTAGATTTAAGTTTGGGGGTATTTTAGTTGCATTTTTGAAACTTCTAGCGTCACATGGTATCCGGTTAGCTAAGTTTACATACTGTTTCTCACCGAAAAGATATAAATTGGAATGCTAGAGATGACAATCTATTGAGACATTAGAGAAAAAGACATTGAGATCCTTGAAATTCAGGAGAGAACTTATTCCTTTTAGAGGGTAACCGTGATGGACCTAACCATCCATGATGGAAAGGAAAGTAGGTTAGGAAATGCCAGAAAGACAAAGCAACCTCACAATGTAGTCTTAGTTACTGGATTACGACTCTCTCTCAGTAGAAACTTATCATCATCAACAAGCAGAGCGACATCAAAATTTATGAAGAAAGTTGAAGACGTTTAAGGTTTAGAAGAAACAATAGAAAAGAATAATTCAAAAAAAAAATATTATAAGAGCAAATGATATAAGTTGTTGAAGTTCATGATACCAAGACATCACAAGTTGCGAAGATCCAAGTTCTAAAGTCCTTCTATCATGGCCATTTAAATTTTTGTCTTGTTATTTTTGTGTTGAAAAAAAAATGGTGTGGATGCTGGGATATCTCTTTATCTAGAAATAAAAAATAAAAAAAACCATCGTTACGTTTTGTTCAATAAGGCCAAAGGGAAATAGAAATTTATAAATCAAGCAAGAAATCGAAGAGATGAGTTATTTGTCAAGGTTTTATGAGGTTCGATAGTTTATCATCAACAGTTGAAGACCGAAGAAGACGTTGTTTCTACTGAGCACTATGAGAGAGTCGAAGAAAGATACATTTGGTTGCTTTGTTAGTCCGCTTTCAATCTGGCACAAGATCTTTCTAGCACTGGTTTAACTCATCACACGTAATTAGTTCAGATGTGTAGCAGATGTCCCTCTCATCTTTATCTCTCTCCTAATCTTATCCAGTTGTAAATCAGCGGAAGCATCTTACAATGTTTATCTAGATATGTAGCGGATATCTCTTTATCTAGCAGTGTTGCGGATGTGTCTCCCCTTTTCTTTAGTCAGCTTTAGAGTTGACACCTTTAATTTCTATAGCATTCTAGTTACTTGGAGATATGTTGAGAATATGTATGTCCTCATAGCTTTTTGGATACTTGTGACCAAGTAGAAGTCATGGTTTTGTGGGTACACCTCTGGTAAACCCTCCCGAGATTAACTCGGTTTTATTTTTTATTTTCTTTTGTTCGAGGACTAGCAAATAATAAGTTTGGGGGTATTTGATAGACGCATTTATGTGTCTAATTTGTCCTCAATGTTTCGTATTGTTAGAACTCGATTTCGTACTTATTATGGTGTTTTGTGTGTTTGTAGGCATTTTTGGGAAATAAACATTTTTGGAAAATTCGGCTCGAAAAGTTGCCCGGGGCACCCTTGGAGGACACGTGTTATTCAGACTCTCACCGTTGGTTAAGGGGCACCTCAGTTTATAAGGGGCACCCTAACTGGAAAGCTTCTATTTACACTCCACAGCCGGATAAGGGGCACTTCTTCTTCACGGGAGACATAAAATTGGCAGGAATTCTTCAGTTCAAATATTTTGTTACGGCAAATTTCTGGCGGAAGATTTTGAGGCGATTAATTGAGACTCAATGCTCAGTTTTGATTGTTACAACCCTGTTTCGATTAAACAGAGGTAGTAATCTGTTTTATCTCGGCAAATTTGGGTTGTGTGCGTGGGAATGACGTGAAACATGATTGAGAGACTCACGGGATTCTGTTGGATTCGTTTTGGAAAGTTGGAGCTAGTATACAGCGTTGTCATCTCATTCTGGAACGTGTATCAATCAGTTTGGAGTGTGTAAACAACAACTAGCTGCGTGAGAAGTTAAAACAGGGAAGAAATTCCCGTATCTTGCATGAAAATATTTTTTATTGATTACCGGGTAATGGAGGATATTTGGGGAGTAATGGAGAGATATTTTGGTCCTGTTGAGTATATATAGGGTGCTGGGAACTCAGAAAAAGAAGATGGAGAGTGAGGGGAAGAAAAGAGAGGAGTTTGATCGAGTTGCAGAGTTGGTCCTGCTGCTGCAGAAACCCTAGAAGACGAAGAACATTGACCCACACAAGCAGTCGTTTATGCTATAGTGAATACGACAGTCGCCAGACAGTCTTATATGCTACAGTGGTAACGACCTACAGTTCTCTGCTTTGTAACAAATATAATTGTTACAAACCCGGTTATGAATTATTTCTCCCTTTTCATCATTTGTAAACACCCTTTGAGCAATAATAATGATTTTTGAGCGTGTTTCCAACAACATGATGAGCTAGACCCCATCACTGGGACAACGGAGGAAGCAACTTTTCATGATTGTGGTAAATGATTAATTCTTTTATTGACTTTTTCCATAGATTTAATTGCTTTATGATTTCTGTTAATTATTTGTTATTTTGTTAGATGCCGCATGCTTAGTTCTAAATACTTTAGATGTGTCATGCTTTTAACTTACAAATAATATTTTACGAAATCTATTTTTGGCAAAGAACTAGAGTCACAACTTCTTTTGTTTGAGATATATTGTTTAGAGTTAATGACTGAACCATAACAATATGAAAAGTAGTGGAATCCCGTGTCTCGGCGTCTCTTCATCTTGTGACAAATTTTGTATACATATTTTTCCTTATTTTCTTTATTAAGTATTAAAACAAATTCTCAACAAATCTGAGTGAACGAATCATCTTACTACAACTCAGTTGAAAATCACATCAATGATTAAACCAGCATTTAATTATCTTCTTACCAACCGGTCTTTAAGAGACTTTGGAATTTGCTCACTCGAGCATCTGGGCGCTACATGGTCGATCCATCATCCCATGTAGTCGGTCCCTCCTTCACTTCGTGGTTGATTTTCAATAAATCATCAATTGATCAAATTAGGTTTTCGAGTCCAAGGTTCATAATTCCAGATTCAAACGCTAATAATTTTACGTTGATCTCATGATCAACATTTTATTAACTATACTCGGTTCAGTTGCCAGTATTTTAATTTAATATTTCATTTGGTCATGCTACCAATAATTCATTAAATGAGCAACATTTGCTCAGATAAGCAATATTCGCTCAGACTAAGGAATATTGATTCAACTATCAATATTCAACAATTCATCGAATGAGCAATATTTGCTCACCTTAACTATCAACATTTACTTGAGAATCATACCTTTGTCTCAACAGACACATTCAATTCATGAGTGTCAGAAAATTTGCAAATCACGTTCGACTAAGCAATACAAGGACTCATCGTCCCATGAAGTCAGCAACTGACTAACTAAATACACGTCTGCCTTGCAGACTCCACAATCACGAGACATCAATCGTGTCACATAGGGGATATTAACTAGGGTTTTGGTCTGGCGGTCTACGACACGTGTGTTCATACACACGACGAGAATGTGAGAAAGTCGTGTAATCAATTGAAGGAGTTATCAAAGTAGTGGATGGAAAATCAACCAAGTCTCCGCACGATGAGCAACTGGTTTTAACACGATTTCCACTTCCCCACTTTTTGACTCCAGAAACTGTCACACTTCATGGGATCAAGGTGTTTACAATTCTAGCAATATAAATAAGTCTCTGAATCATGATTGAAAACAAGACAATCTCTCGTCAAACAGACAACAAGAGATTAAGGACTCAACGTCTGAGAAATTACTCTCAACAGAGCAAATTCAATCATTCAGAACTTATCTTATTTCTTCACGCAGAATACACAACACACCTACAATCTTCGATCACCATTGATCTCACACATTTCTCAGCTTCCCTCCTACAGATCGACCCATCCTCTCTTGTGACCGAATTGACTCTGGAACGACCATTGTCTTGGTTTAGGCCGGAGTCCTACAGATTGATCTCTCGAATTCAAAGCACTCCCTTTTTGCAGTGCATCTGTGTGAGGTTTGACAGTTTGCTCGGTTCAAGGAGTTTCCTCCGCACGGTCGTCTCCTCAATCCCGTAAAAACCATCAACTCGTTTTGCCCCATCTACAACAGGTACACCATCTTTGAAACAGGCACTAGCCAAAGTACCACGCAATAAATCATGGCGAAACTTCAACCCAACATCTTAGCAAAGTGTATGGATATATGCAATTATTGGTCCAAATTTTAAATACATATTTTTGATCTAGTAGGAATTGTAATTATGGTTGGCTAATTATTATAGCCACCCCGTGGGGTACGCTGACCAGGTACAATCAAGTACTGGGTGTAAACGAAGTGTAATAATTTTTTAATAAATAACCAATACGAAAGTGGGTTTCGGTAACCACATAATATTTTGACTACTTAGAATTGCCAAGTGTCTCTTTCATAGCTTCTGTATATGAAAAGACCTATTTCGGTTAATAGGAAATGAGGATTTAATTACTGTTCAACGTAAAAGTTTCATTTGCCAAGACCTTTAAGGGATAAGAAGATATCTTCTCGACGGAATAAATTATAAAAGGAAGTACATAGAAATAAAATTCGAAGAAAAATGTTGTTTAATTGTAAACAAGAAACAGATTATGTCTGGGGATCAGAAAAAGCAAAAAAAAAAAAAAAAAAATTAAAAAAAATCCGGATCTTAAGATTGTAATTTTAAGAGATATGATCGAAGATATTCATCGTTTACATATCGCACGAAGATGTTAATATTAGTGATTCTTTGTTAAAAGATTAACATACACGTTCCATATATATCCGAGACTCATTAACTTCCAAAAATATTGCATGGGATCTGTTAAAATATTGCATGAGTTATTAGAGATCAAGTTTGCATTAACATTCCTCACATTTATCCACATTATATATATTTATATAGAGAACGAAACCCCTAAAATTTTCATGTGACTACTTAACAATGGGTTCTTTTTCTAAGCTCTTAAAATTGTTCATAATTTTGAACATTATTATTTGTACAGTGCACGCACATGGAAAAAGAATTTCTCAAGAAGAAGGAGAAGATACTGGGATACTTGCACAACTCGAAATCTTGAATAAACCACCTATCAAATCGATTAAGGTAATCTATTTGTTTATTAATATAGTATAGTTTTTCCAATATAACGGAGGTTTTGGTTTTATATATAGATGGGTGACGGTGAAGTCTTCGACTGCGTTGATGAGAATAAACAACCGGCCTTCGACCATCCTTTACTTAAAAATCATAAAATTCGGGTACGTTCTTATTCCCACTTATAATATGAAATATTATAACGTTAATACTATCTCTCGTATTTTAATAAGCACACATAGTAGAAGTAGGAAAATGATTGTATCACGTAGACTGAATCATGTGGATTGTACAGCTACATACAGAAAGGATGGGGAACTAGTCCATCTAGAGAACTGCTATATATACATACTAGGGAATGACCCGTGCGTTCACATTATCCAAAGCTGGGTACCTGGGTCATTTAACATGTCCTAAACATCAATGGTTGTGTTATATATTGATTCCCTATCATTTTAATTCCGTAATTCGCGCTACTGATATATTTATTTATATATTTATTTACTTCCTCCGTTCTTTTTTAATAGGCCAGTTTTGTTTTTAGCGAAATTTAAGGAAATTAAGAGAACTAATCATTGAAAGTGGTCCCCATGACACTTGTCAATAAAAGAAGTGAAGTGAAATGGTCCCCATGACACTTGTTCGCAAAAGAAGTAAAGTGAAGTGGTCCACATGACACTTGTCATCAAAAGAAGTTAAGAGAAAAGTGGTCTCAAAAAATTAAAATAACATTTGACTTTCCCAATTAGGAAACTGACATATTTTTTTGAAACTTTTATTTATAGAAACTGGCCTATTAAAAAAGAACGAAGGGAGTATTTTAAATATTATGTTCTTGGATTTTCTGCTTGGGCTTTATTAACTATCAATTTTGGTTATACCCTCAGTCGAGACCTACCTCTTCTCCATTACGTGCAAGCAATGGAACATTCTCGTCATCTTCATCGGCTACTCAATCTCCAAAGATGGTTAATTTGAGACGTGTGAAATGCCCAGAAGGAACAGTTCCCATCCGAAGAACCAGCAAGGAGGATTTAATTAGAATTAAAGCTTTCATGGAATCATCTGAGCTAGTAAGCCCTATTGTTCATCCGAATGATGATTATGAAGTAAAAGAGCCCCCGGGACGACACGTAATAACTAACTTTTCACAACTATTTTCCAGATTTTATTTCTCTCGAGTACATACATATTTTGCATGGCGTATATGGCTAATAATTGATTATTTTATATAGATAGCAGCATACCACTCCCTTCCGGCAACTGAGCCAGATCAACATCTAGAATTTCATGGAATCCAGGCCATGATGACGGTAGAGAATCCGTCTGTCGGACCTACTCAACGTAGCGTATCTTTGGTGTGGCTTGAATCTGGACCCAACGATAGTCGTAATGCGCTTCAAGCCGGATGGATGGTATACACGATTGAATTGGCTTCTTCTTCTTTCTAATCAGAAACAAACTTAACTTATTATTAGCACGATTTATAAGGGCTGATACTAGCATTGTTAGGGAATGATACCATCTCAAGATCTTAAGTGATCCTGGCTGTTGGATCGGTTAAATGGTATCGGCCCCAATAATGTTGGTATCAACCCTTATAAATCATGATTTTAGATTGGTACTATATTAACTTATATTCGTCGGATTTTATTAGGTGTCACCACAAGTATTCGGAGATAATAAGACACATATTTCCGTATTATGGGTAAGTATTCAAGAAATATTTATAAATTTATGTTATTCTCATTTACCATAGAAGAATGCTTCAAAAAAGTTTTTTTTACCATGGAACATTAAAGAAAGAGATTACAAGTTTTATGGAAGGAAATCAGAAATGATCGCCACAAATTTATTAAAGAAAGAAATTTCAAAAAATATTCGGAACTTTATACAACTAAAATAGTATATAATCTGAACTACAATTATTTTATGTTGAATTAGCGACTTATCAAATATTTGTCTAATGAAAATCTTTGGAAAAAAAAACCCGAAAATGAGTCGTTTGTCTAAATATTTTTAAAACATGATTCTAATGAACGAATAAAAATTAGTATGGGTCAAATGGACACCAAAAGATAGCAAGAATGAACTGGATTCATCCTGGTAAACTTAAGAAAGAGTGAGGATGAAATTGGATGCATTCTGATGTAAATTAAGAATATGAAAAAATATTTGAAAATGGATAGGATGGAACTGTTTATATCCTAGCTATCTTTACATTCCCGTCCATTTGAACAATATCAAATTTTACATATCTTTTTCGTCAATAAATTTTGATCCTTTAATCGATTTTGTGCAAAAAAAAAAAAAAAAAGGTTTCATCAACAAGTGGATGTTACAATATCCAATGCACGGGCTTTGTGCAAAAACACAGAGACTATTATGTCGGGCAAGTTATAGAACACACGTCACAATACGATGGGGCGCAGTACGCTATGGGAGCTTACATCCACCAGGTAAAGAATAATATGGATTAAGTTTTTTTTTTTATTATTAATATCCAGCTTTATCCTCATTTTTAAAGGTCTTAACATGTTTGAAAAAATGGGTGTGGTTATTATTTAGGATGCTGGAACTGGGGACTGGTGGTTCACTATTTACGGAGGCAAAATGAACGCAGACATTGGATATTGGCCCAGAGAGGTGGTTCCTCATCTTGGTGCCGGTGCTGATTTAATGGTATGGGGAGGGTTAGTTTACAACCACCCACATGAAACAAGCCCACCCATGGGAAATGGACATTTTCCGGATGGCAACCCAAAAACGGTTGCAGTAATGTATGACATGCATTACCTGGATGGAAACTATGCAAGTGCAGTGCCGGTTATATGGAGTGATTTCGGAAGACGACAAGACAATGATAATTGCTACACCATAACCCGCAACGACTTTGATGAAACTTATAGGTATAACATATTCTTTGGAGGACCTGGAGGAAATTGTGACTAAGATCACAAAAAGTCTCAACAGACCACGCTAAGATTACAACTACTGTAATTTTTTCTGTCGGACAAATTTTATTATTTTTATTGATATTCTTAAGTAATAAGTTGATATTCTTAATTTTAAGTAATGATCTACGACTTATATATAAATCTAGCTAGATGTTGTGTTAGCTATTGAATTTGTGCAAGTTATTAAAATAAATGGAAGGAATAGAGTGGATCAAGTTATTGAATTTGTGTTTTTTTTTCTTTTTGATCGGTCAAAAAGAAATGTCATTGAAAAAAGGTATTACAGGATTTAACAGGGCCTTATTAACCATTGGATAAAGAAATCTTAACGGTCAAAAAAAATTCATCTAAGTCCGGGTTGCTCAATACCCGCGATGAAATAAATGAATTTTTATGAAGTTTCTTCTCTCTCTTTCTTCTAACCCATTAAAATTCTGTATATTCGGCAGAGAGGGTTAGGATCTTGATTAATTATATCGAATACATTCTTGATTTAAACTAAAATTGTGATCAATTGTTAGGGTACCGACCCTAAACTCGTCATAAGCCCATGGATAGAACTCAACTCGAAAACCGGTTGACTAGAAGAGAGAACCAATTGATTTATAAACTATCAATTAAGCCCCATCTAACCAATGTGGGACTAGGATCCCAACATCCATCATCAAATCCTCTTTGAAATTATCCCCCAAATTGAATAATCAATTAGCAGCAATTGATAAATAAGGTTTGAGAGTGATTCATTCAAATTTTTGAGTAGCGATCATCAACGAAATTTAGGTATTATATATGAAGAGGGGTATGCCGACCAGAAATAGATTGATTAGAATTTCTTTGGAAGGTAAATCTTAGCATAAGTTAACCTTGAGTCTTGGCCCTGATATTTTTTTATTTATTTTTGTTCTTGTCACTACTAACTTGACGAAAGAAAAATAGATTAGAAAAAGGAAAAAAAATCTGTAAAACCTAGATTCTTCGAAATATGACGAAAAAAACTCAAAATATTGATTCATCTTTCTCTTGATTAAGATACCTGAACGAGTCATAATCAAAAGCAACTGAATGCACATTTTCCATGTGCAGAAAGGAAGAACAAAGAAGAACGACAGAGATTCGTGGGAGAGAGAAGATTCAAAATCAGAAAACAAAAATGCTGAGGAGTTAAAACTGTTTCTGATTTCATCATGGGTATTGGGTAACCCGGATTTAGATGGAAGATCTTGACCGTCTTTATTTCTTCATCTAACGGTCAATAAGGCCCTGTTAAATCTTGTGAAATAGGAGCCTTTCAAGGGATCCTTACTCATGAAGTAAAATGGAGAACCCCTTATCTATATGTTTTTGGTGATGGTTAAATAATTCTTATTTAATTAGATTTTAATCGTTTATATTTAAATGTTATTGATTTTAGATTGTAATTATTTTTAGATTAAAAAAGTGAAGAAGACAAGTCATACAGCCACGCCGATGAATCGATGATGAACGATGGCATGGTCGCAAACAAAGAAGAAAATTTTTAAGGAAATAAAAGACAGTCGACACTGCCTTCATGAATGCAATAAAATTTCGATAAATTAATAGTGTAGGGACCAAAAAAAATTATTAATTTAATGAAGTTGTTAATTTATCGAGTTAAATTTAGTTTATCCAAACCCAGTTGAAACCGGATAATTTTATTACTTTAACGAAGTAATTAATTTATCGAAGTTCTACTGTATGCCGACATAAGCTTCCCATTTTGATAGTTCAATAATTTGTTGCATATGGTGGATTCATTCCACTCGTTCAATCCTACTGCCTCTATTTAAACAGTCATATATTGCTACTACTATGTAACTCTTGCTTCAATTTTAGACTTATTTAACTTGGATGTCAAAGTTGGTGAATGCTCTTGATATTCGACAAGTACCTATGCTCTTGATGTTAATCCAGTACAAAGGTTAATCGATCTATGGTCAATCGATAACTATACACTTCAATTCAAACAAAATAGTTGTGTGTTTTTCAAAGCAAAAATTTTAGATGTTTTAATTGAAACCTCATCTGATAAAATAGAAAGAGTCAGCATTGTATTTATTTATGAAGTCTATGACGATATTGGAAAAAATAATTAGTCTCTTTAATCTTTTTGGACACCCCTTATCAACGTATTAAGTATTATTTAACCTAAAATATCCCCCAATTTATGAGAGTATTCCCAAATTGTGGGTTCTTTTATACAAAACTTATATAAAAGTTTAAACGTCCTTTATACTAAGAAGATATCACTGTACCATTGTACCACATTAACATCCACAATAGCCAATATCTTAGAACAATGTTACATTATATTGGTTTTAGAAATAGAGAAGAAGACACGGAGTACAGGAGAAGAAAAAGAGTCAGAATTCTACAGTTGTGTGATAATACAGAGTTTAAGCCCCTATTTATATAGACAGAAGAATTGATGTCCAAGATAAGTAGACCCTAATCTTAGACACGAAGGGCATGTTAGTAAATAAATTTGGTTTAGAACACTCCCCCTGATGACCATTGTGGCTAAGTCATTACAAATATATCAGGAAAAATCAAAAGAGAAAAACCTGAAATTTCATAAGCCTGTAAAGACTCAGACATTGTTGGACAAACATATGTTTCCTCGTTAAAACCTTAATAAAGAAAACTCAATTGGTCAAAACCTTGACAAAGAAAAAAAAAGAGTACAACGTGATATGTCCAGTAGAATGCATTTTGTCTGATAATGCTTCCACTGATGAGTACTTCAGTTAAATCTTGTCTTGCAAATCTTTGAGTTGAGATATTTCAATTTCGGTGAATGAATTTCTTAAATGTAGAAGATTGTTGTACTTTTCTGAAGAAATTTTCTACTTGATTAAGGTTGTCTTCCTTTAATACTCTTATTGAGTTTAAGTTCTTCTTTAACACTTTGAGGACTTGTGTCATGGATTGCTAGCTTCTCGAAGATGTTTCGCAAAAGTATTTAATGTAGTTTCTTCAACAAAGTTCCAAGACACGGATACATTACAATACGTGAAAAAAAATCGTATTTGTGATTAAACCTTATGTGTTTTATAAGGACATATCCAAACTTCTAAGAGATGATTATATGTTGTACAAACATGGACACGGGACACAATTATGACATGCCACAGTTACAGGGACACGTCAAATCTCAAAAAAGCGGGTTACAGGGACACATTATATGTATTACTCACACCACTAAAAATGAAATTTTACAACAATCTACTCAACAAAATAATTATTCTTATTTTTAAAATACTTGATTAACAAAATAATTGTTCTTATTTTTAAAATACTTGATTACTAATTAAATAAAATTAATAATAGTGTAATAATAACAAAGCTTTTCATGAATAATGCAGTTTTGACTAAAAGGAGAATAAATCAGCATCACATTTAGTTTATTTTGATTTTCCAAACCAAAGTGAATAATTTATGGCGTGTCTGAGAGGGTTCAATTAGAATCCGCAAAGTTTTCAATGTCAATTTTTACGCGACATGTGTTGTGGCGTGTCCATCGCGTGTCAGGAAGTGTCATAACCGTGTTGTGTCGGTTTTATGTCCGACACGGTAACGTCATCTTTCTTGGAATATCCGTGAAACATTTGGTCTAATCAAATATGGACATCCACAAAATAACCGAAATCGCACAATTCCCCTGGATGACCACTATGTTGAATTAAATTGCCTTACTAAAACATTGCTAGCAAAACCCAGTTGGACAAAATCTGGATGAAGGAAAAAGGACAAAATCTGGACAAAACCCATCGATAGACTTATATATACACTTCTAAAGCGCGGAGTTTAGTGTTTTTAAGGACTCCTTAAGAGACCTATGAAGCTGGTATCATTTACTAATTAATCCGGATTCTTAGCTTGGTACCGAATTTCTTAAAACACATAAAAGATTATGAAAAGGAGAGGGTACCAAGTACACTAACAAATTTTTCGTTCGACAACCTGTATAGACAAAACCTAATATAATTGCAAGTAGACCGACTTAATGATCCTTAACAATTATATATAGTTATATCTCTATCTATTCTGAATCAGAAATTCTAGCAATAGAACTCGTGAACCTGATTGTTAAGGAGAGTACTTGGACGATCTCAAAAATCAATATCCAAGATCAATCTAGTTGTATATATCCAAATAATCCAATCAGAATCATGGAAAGTAATAAACTTGTTATCTATCTTTCAAGATACAAATTCTACAAGAAACAAATATGGCAATCAATCACAAAAATATGGAAAATACAAGACACTAAAAGTTTTTTCACGAAGAAACCGCAATAGCAGAAAAATCCCGGAACCTCATCCACATTTGAACACAAATTGTATTAAGACGCTACAGACACTATCCTATTATGAGACTTCAAACTGGAATGTAGTTGAGATCGAACCCACCCTCTAAGTGATTCTGTTACGTCGCACTCCTTACATCTCTTGAACCTCGCAAAGCTTTACATAACTACTTCCCTTAGATGACGTCCTTTACAACCTAAGAGTTGCTTCGACCTAATTAAGTGAAGACTTTTGATACCAATCCGCCTCTAACAATTCAACCTATTTGATTTTCCTTTAGATCAAAGATCAAGGCTTGGAAATATGTTTGCAATAGACAAAGATAGCAAACCGCAAAAATCCAAAAAACTTACACTCAGTTAGCTGAGAAGCCTGGATTCTTTACCACCTCTCAAGAATAATCCTCATCTTATCAATTAAGAAATTTTTTTAGATATCTACTGTTGTAGTAATTCGATTGCGGTAAATAAGGATTCGATGCTCGGACTTGAAAAGATTTTTAAAGCAAAAATATATACAAAATTGTCACAGGATCAAGAGACACTAGGACTCAGGATTCCACCATAATCATTCATATAATTAATATATTTATTTCCAAAACAATTATAGCTCACATAAAAATAGGGACTCTAATTCTTGCCAAGGTAGATTTTTAGAAGATTAACTGTAAATCGAAAGCATGGCATATCAAAAGTACTAAGACCAAGCATAAACCATCAAAAGAAATGACAATCAATTAAGAAAAAAATCATAAAACATTTAATAAAAATGCAAGAAGTCATAAAAGAATTAAATATAATTTTTATATGTGTAAAATATGGCTTCCTCCATCATCCCAGTATTGGGGTTTAGCTATTCATATCAATCACACACTCAAAATATTAATTCAAAGTTCAAAGTGTGATTAAAAGAGTCAAAAGTTATAAAATAGTGGTTCTGAGACTCACAAAACACGTCCAACAGAAACGATAGAATATCACTGCAGCTAACTGCGACACTTCTCTGATGCTGTTGACGCTGCTGAAAATAAGTCTGCCCTGGAGAGTCTGTTCTTCGTGTTCTTGAAGCTTTTTAATGGCAGCAGCAGCAGCAGGTGAACATTGCTGTTTTTCCTTCTTCTTCGCTCCTCCTGGCTCTGGCTCGACCCCCAAACACTTCATCCCCCTTCTATGACATAAAACCAACTATTTATAGGCTTTAAATCCCCTTGAAACTCGATCAAACCCCTTGGAAATCTCCATTATTCTTTACGGGTTGTTTGAAGAATAATCTTCTTCTTGTGCGTTACAGGCTGTTTCTAGCTATTATCTCGTCTCAAATATCTTCTAGGACTTTTACCCAACTGTTTTGATGTATATCCCACGCAAGATATCCCATAAATCTCTCAAACTAATCTCAAACCCTAAACAGAAGCCGTGTGCACTGTCTTGACTTTGTGTGGATTTTCTGACTTATCCAGCCCAATTAGATGGGTCTAATCGCTTCTAACAGGTCCCCTATGTCTTGTAGAGTCCGTGGGTACCAAATTTGCCCATTTAATCGCCTCCTAGGTCTCTCAAATCATTGATCCAAAACTGTTGACGCTGCTGCCTTTTTTCCCGCCAAAATCCAGTTTTGAAACTTTGAAGATGACCTCCCCCTATCCAGTTCCGGTGTCCCTTTAGTACATGTCCTGAAATGGGGTGCCCCTTAGTAATTAGGTTACCCCTTATCCAAAGTGAGAGTCCGTATAGTAATTTTCTCCCACGAGCGCAAAAACCACTTTTTAGCCAATTTCGCCGCAAAAGCTTATTTCTCCAAAAACACCTACAAAGACATAAAATAACCAAATAAGTACAAAATAGAGTACTAACAATATAAACAATTGGGACAAATTAGACACATAAATGCGTCTATCAAATACCCCCAAAATTATTATTTGCTAGTCCTCGAGCAAATCTAATCTAAAATAAAATGACTACACTTAGCACGTGCAGTAAGCCGTTAAACCACTAGGTGGCCCTAGTGGCGGAGTGTTGTCTCCGGGGGGTTTACCAGAGGTGTACCCACAAAACCTTAATACTCCAGAGCTTAGCTATCTACGCAGAACCTTGGAAGGCACTAAAGAATCTCCTTGGTTGGCATACTTATTGACTACAGGAAGAAGTACCCTGATGCGAAATTCCAATTGATGTACACGAGTTTGCACTCAAGCATACTAAAATTCATATAAAGTGACAGAGCTCTACTCAGATAGTTGCACTATGGACATCATATTCGGAGTCTAAACTAATCACATGGATAGATCAAGAAGATGGATATAGAAAACATAGATGGTTTTGATGTTTACTAAGTGAACGACGTTTCCCATATCTGTCTGAAGGCCTCCGCAAAAATGAACCTATCCTAATGGATTGAGATACTAGTCTGACTAATATCAACACACTGACATATACAAGGGTACCAGTGATCGACTTTATTGAATTTATTCCTTTTGGTCAAATGGTCTGGTCTCAATTTTTTTTTTTTTTTACTTTTTGGTAACTACCATTTTTTTTTCATCTTTTTTTTTTTTCATCTCTTTTCTTTTTCAACTTTTTTTTTTTTTTCATGGTATCTCAATCACTCTAATTCACCCTAGCATTGGTAACATCTTGAATCGTGGGCCCCACCTATCACTTAGAGAAACATAGTTTAAAAAAATAAAATAAAAATAGAAGTGAAAAGGACTCAACGAGATATGGTGAAACTATCATGTTATTTCTAACACCTGAGCTCTGTGCTTTTATGAATAGACTCTTTAGATGTTTCCATCTAATCAGATTGGTTCCTCAAACTCCTACAATCAAAATGCTTCCATCCACTTAGATTAGTTAGTGCAATCCTCAATAGGCATAAATTTCTAAGCTCTGGAGTTTATTTATTCATACTAAAAAGTTTCTCCCATACCCCCAAACTTAAACTAACATTGTCCTCAATGTTCTAAAGATGAAATTAAAAGCATGAACAAGGAGAAACTGTTACCATTTGAAATGAAAGAGTTACGGAAGGATATTACCTGGCATGAGATTGGGTTACCTCCCAAGAAGTGCTAAGTTTAAAGTCTTCAGCCAGACTAAGAAAAGTATTAGTCAACTCGAACCGTATAACAGTAGCCGGAATAACTGTGGGTCTTTAACACCAAAAAGAGCTGACAAAAGGAAACTGCAGTGAACCAAGAAAATGTACAAGACTAGCATGCCCTTACCTAGTTTCCTGATTAAGATATCTATATCTAATTGTGGTTCAGGTTCAGGTTCTATAAAAGGGTCTAAATATATTTCTTTAGGCTGCAACTCCTCAAAATTGAGATCCGAATTATTAGGTCCTAGAGTCTGTAAGTACTTAAATAAGAACTTAGAAGCACAAAATAATAACCTAAATAATTGAGGATCCTCTAAGTCAATCAGGTTTGACTTACATAATTGACCACAGTGAGAGTAGTGGTCATTCTTAAGAAAATGTGTCGATTCTAATATCCTAAAGTAATTAGGTTTAGTCTCAGAACTTAATAATTGACACATTTGAAATTTATACGTTCCCACAATTGTTTGAAAAATATTTGGTGGGAAAACAAAGTCGATCTTAGTATCATAGCCTGGTCTAACCTCATCAACCAGAGGATGGGTTTCTAACAACTGAACTTCCTTATGGACATCACTAGGTTCAGGAAAACGAGTATGAAAGTAATCTTGTAAAATGGTTGAGGCATTGATGTCAAGTCCTAAGTGTGGGGACTTTCTGAGAGTTAAAGGTAAGGCACTAGGGAAGTGATAATCACCCCCAAACTTAGAGTTTTCAGTTTCTCTAGATAGACCTCTAATTTTTTCTTGAATTTCCGTATCTTCAGAGTCCTTAAAATATTCAAGAGATTCTTCTAAGTTATTATCAGGTAGTGCATCTTTACTCATCTCTACGGGTCTATCTTCTTCTTCCAAGACTATTGTTTCTAAGTCGCTAGACTCTAAAACAGTATTTTCGAAATGAACCCGTTCCTCTAAACCACTATCGGCTTCGTAATCAAAAGGAAAAACTACATCGTCTAAAACGGTGGTATCCCTAATCAAATCCTCGTCCTTTTGAATAGGTGAATAATCATAAAAATTATTTGGATTTGAAGTAGAAATAATATAATCACTATAAAGCTCAATTGGATTACTAGATTCCTGATTACTATGCCTACATGTTTCAGATTCTTCATCACTACTATCCTCATCATCATAATAGTACGAAGATGATTGAACCTTATCTAAATAAGTAGTGTTACCAATTATAACCTCGTTATCTTGATTATGTGAAAAAGTATCTTCATTCTCAAGGGTATTATTGGATACACTATATTGGCAATTCAAGTTATTTCGAGCAATACTTTCATTCGTCTCTAACTCAAGTCTACGTGTCGACTCAGCTATCCTCTCAAGGGTCTCTTCCAAAGAAAGTTCCCTTAGTGTAGGATCTAAGTTTTGAGTTAATCTATTGAGGATATCTTCTACAGATTCAGTTGTTGTTGCAGTTCTTTCGTCCATAACTACATTATTCACCTCATCTAATTTATACGTCGATTCAGCTAACTGACGTGATGACTTAGCTAAATTCCTGAGAGTCTCTTCTAGAGAAGGAATAGGAACTGAAGGATCATAATAAGGACTACTTTTCAAAAGTTTGATTGTATCCTCTAAAGACGAAGAACTAGTATTATAATCTTCTTGCTCGTATGACTGATGCGCGTGCGGATAGTAATTGGGCTCACCATGGTATGAACCATAACCTTGAAAAGGTTGGCGTCCCCAGTCACTATTCTCACTATGGTCATAATACTGATGATGTCCATATTCAAATTCAGGTCGATATTCATTGTATTGGCTTCTATCATACCAGTTCGACATTCTTAATTGCAGGGGAATTCTACGCAATCACAAACAAGTCCGACTCGACCAAATCAAACCTATAGAATCTAGCAAACAAAAAGCATGATGGCTCCACTTAGATTGTTTTCTAGACCAGCTTCTATTCCTTCGAAAAGGAATTCGTTACAATTTGAGCACACCCCTCTGGAATCAATCCGAGCTAATGTAAGTTGAATCGAGGCGAGGGAAGCTCAGTGGAGCTTTGATACCCAAGGCCTCACCGCTATCACAAGGCGGCGCAGTCACGCATTCAACTCACAGAAACCATCATGAACTTTGAAATGTGCTTAAAGAGCAACCAATATTTTTCGAACGAGTTTCCTATTAAGCTCGTTACCCTATTGGTCTCGTTCTATTCAAAATTTTAGGCTTAGGTTCGCGTTTGGTTTCGTTTTCCTAAGGCGGGCAAGAAGGAAACGGTGATGAAATCCGAGTCCTTATCTTGTTTAGGCCAGGCCTTGCCCTTTACTAGGAAAATAAAGACAGTCGGTTCGTCCTCAAACAATTATCACCTTAAGGCAGACAGTAACCCGCTTGCAGGAGATTCGGGTGTTTCGATTGGACTTACCTCGTACCAGACCAGACGGGCGATGAACCGTTGTCGTCGACTCGGGCCACGACTCCTATGACGTGTGCGAACCCGAGGGGCCGAGACGATATAGTAATCGTCGTCCTTCCCTGCAAACAGTTTGTATTTAATTTTTTTTTAATTTATAACCCTTCCGTAGGGTTTTAAAAATAATGTCCAAAGTCCAGAATAAAGTCCAAATAAAAAGTCCAAAATTACAAAAATTATGAAAAATAAAGCCTATTTACAAATTCTAAAAATAAATAAATAAAAGCTATATACAAAAAAAATAATAATAATAAAAATTAAATCCTAAAAAAAAAAATTATGTCTTTTTCTTCTTCTCTTTTAGCTTTTAACTTTTAGCTTTAAGCTTTTTGTTCCCAAGTCCTTAGTATTCCACTTCGAACCTGTAAATCAAAGACACAAAAAGAAACGTAAAAAGGAACAAATAATAGTAAAAAAATAAAATAAAATAATAAACCTAAAAACAAATCTATATACAAGTCCGCGTCGGCGGCGCCATTTTGTTGTAGTAATTCGATTGCGGTAAATAAGGATTCGATGCTCGGACTTGAAAAGATTTTTAAAGCAAAAATATATACAAAATTGTCACAGGATCAAGAGACACTAGGACTCAGGATTCCACCATAATCATTCATATAATTAATATATTTATTTCCAAAACAATTATAGCTCACATAAAAATAGGGACTCTAATTCTTGCCAAGGTAGATTTTTAGAAGATTAACTGTAAATCGAAAGCATGGCATATCAAAAGTACTAAGACCAAGCATAAACCATCAAAAGAAATGACAATCAATTAAGAAAAAAATCATAAAACATTTAATAAAAATGCAAGAAGTCATAAAAGAATTAAATATAATTTTTATATGTGTAAAATATGGCTTCCTCCATCATCCCAGTATTGGGGTTTAGCTATTCATATCAATCACACACTCAAAATATTAATTCAAAGTTCAAAGTGTGATTAAAAGAGTCAAAAGTTATAAAATAGTGGTTCTGAGACTCACAAAACACGTCCAACAGAAACGATAGAATATAACTGCAGCTAACTGCGACACTTCGCTGATGCTGTTGACGCTGCTGAAAATAAGTCTGCCCTGGAGAGTCTGTTCTTCGTGTTCTTGAAGCTTTTTAATGGCAGCAGCAGCAGCAGGTGAACATTGCTGTTTTTCCTTCTTCTTCGCTCCTCCTGGCTCTGGCTCGACCCCCAAACACTTCATCCCCCTTCTATGACATAAAACCAACTATTTATAGGCTTTAAATCCCCTTGAAACTCGATCAAACCCCTTGGAAATCTCCATTATTCTTTACGGGTTGTTTGAAGAATAATCTTCTTCTTGTGCGTTACAGGCTGTTTCTAGCTATTCTCTCGTCTCAAATATCTTCTAGGACTTTTACCCAACTGTTTTGATGTATATCCCACGCAAGATATCCCATAAATCTCTCAAACTAATCTCAAACCCTAAACAGAAGCCGTGTGCACTGTCTTGACTTTGTGTGGATTTTCTGACTTATCCAGCCCAATTAGATGGGTCTAATCGCTTCTAACAGGTCCCCTATGTCTTGTAGAGTCCGTGGGTACCAAATTTGCCCATTTAATCGCCTCCTAGGTCTCTCAAATCATTGATCCAAAACTGTTGACGCTGCTGCCTTTTTTCCCGCCAAAATCCAGTTTTGAAACTTTGAAGATGACCTCCCCCTATCCAGTTCCGGTGTCCCTTTAGTACATGTCCTGAAATGGGGTGCCCCTTAGTAATTAGGTTACCCCTTATCCAAAGTGAGAGTCCGTATAGTAATTTTCTCCCACGAGCGCAAAAACCACTTTTTAGCCAATTTCGCCGCAAAAGCTTATTTCTCCAAAAACACCTACAAAGACATAAAATAAGTACAAAATAGAGTACTAACAATATAAACAATTGGGACAAATTAGACACATAAATGCGTCTATCATCTACCTTGAGGAATCACAAAGTATAGGACGAAAAGAACTTTGTGATTACTATCTATCTTTCCTGAAAGAGATTACGAGAATCAGGACGATAGAAAAGCAAGAGCACGATACATGAACTATCAAGGTAAAAGATATTCGGACCTGGCTTCATGAATTCCTAAGTAAAGTCTTTTATCCACAGACCTAAAAGGTCAATGAAGTACGACTATAGGTATCAACTAGGGGACAGAAGTGTTAAGGATTGAATTTCGCAGTTGAAAGAGCATCTCTATTTATGGATGTTCAAGACTGAGGGTTGTTATTTAGAATTCAAGCTAAGATAACTTGAGCTTTAAGAAAAATATTCTTTGTTTATACAAAACCCTTATTAGGGTTTCAAGTAAGCATGTGAGAAGTTCTTCTTGAAGTCACATAGAAGAATAAACACTATGGTCCGGTTACAGAACCGTGTATAATGATAGTTCTGGAAAATATGCCTTATGAACTAATAAGCAATTTGATGTTCATTTAAACACTTAAGACTTTAATCATGATACATATACACATGTGTTTTAGTGATCAACGATGTTTTAGAGATGTTTTTGAGAGTCATAACTGTTAGAGCACTGCTCGGTCGAACTCACAAGCGTTGCTATCTCAAGCTTGTTGTCAAGTTTAGTTTCCAAAACTATAAGTCTTGATTTCTAGTCTACTTATAGCTGAGTCTCGGACTAGGATATAAAGTGTAGTTGAGATCTAGAATCCATGTCGATCATCATACAAAGACGAATAACTACTCAAGGAACTGATGGAACTTCATCGACTAAAAGGTATGTGGAGACTTGAACTTATCTATCACTCAAAAGTCTATCTACTCTATCTCCTATCTTGAGACAAAAATCGTATTGCTGTATAGACTTTGATTATGCACATTTGCTATTTCGAGACGAGTTTATCTCGCTTATCTATTTCTCGAAATATGTGTTGGCAAGCTTTCGTTTTGGCCAAGTTCATCTTTACTAGTGACGAAAGTCATATTAAGTTTCAATTACTTGAAAATTGCTTTGACGAAAAATGGTTTGTAAACAATAACTATATAACGTCCTATAAGAATGTTTCAAAGATTGAAATGAGAGTTTAGAATATATAACCATGGTTGGATATAAACATTGTTTGATAACTCATACGTGTGTAAGTCCTTATTCCTTGAACCAAAGTATGCGTACTTTGTTGTTCAGGAAAATCGGAAATAAATTCCGCGTACCAGTATGCGTACTGTCGGAACTTCACATCCCATGAATTTCTGGTGGAGTTTGTGAACTGAAAACAAACTTATTCTGGGTACTTAAGTCCGCTTAGCAGTATGCATACTTAATTTGGTTATTTTCAAAAAATTATTATTCGTCAACTTAAACTTATATAAACTAAGGAATGCATATTTGCAAACCGTGGCTATAAAGTTCATGAATCGATTCAAGTGAATCAAATCGTTTTTGCTTCGATTGTGTCTTGTATACTTCTATAAGATCTAAGAAATTGAACAACTCTCTAACTAGTTCATTTGAGTCATTTTAACTAGTTGTGGTAAAGAAGAATATGGTTGATATGAAAGTGCTCATATGGCTAACCATTTGGTTTACTACTGTTGAACCAACTAAGTGTACATGTTTGGGTACGGTTACACAAACCTAAATAAACATGCATTTCATTTGTGTGTAACAATCTAAGTTTCGATCTAACGGTTGAAAGATATTAGCTTGAATCTAATCAGGTTTTCATCTAACGGTGAATATTGAATGCTTTGTTACCAAGGTAACTTAGATTGCGAACCCTGATTTGAAAGAATATATAAAGGAGACTCTAGCAACTGGGAAACTTAATCCCCACACCTCCTGTGTGATACTAGTTGTATAATCTAGAGTCGATTCTCCTTTAAACTTAGGTTTCTATCGAGACCCTGTAGGTTAATGACTTGAAGACTTCATTGGGATTGTGGATCCAGACCCAACTATTTTCTTTGTAGTTGCGTGATCTGATCTTCTTGTTTCTATCGTACTAAGTACAATCGTAAGATTGGCTTGAGATTGATTTCTCCGATAGGTAAGATATAAAAGAAGTCACAAACATCTTCGTCTCATCGTTTGTGATTCCGCAATAACTTCTTTCGCTAGTCTATTAAGATTATTGTGAGGTGATTGATAATTCTGGGCTGTTCTTCGGGAATATAAGTCCGGGTTATCAATTGGTTCCTGTTCACCTTGATTTATCAAAAGACGGAACAAAAACTCGTAGGTATTTCTGTGGGAGACAGATTTATCTACTACCGTAGACTTTTCTGTGTGATACAGATTTGTTTATTAAAGTCTTCGACTTTGGGTCGTAGCTTAGTTGTGGGTGAGATCAGCTAAGGGAATCAAGTGTGTAGTATCCTGCTGGGATCAGAGAAGTAAGGAGCCCAACTGTACCTTGGATCATTGTGAGATTGATTGGGGTTCAACTACAGTCCAGACCGAAGTTAGTTTGTAGTAGGCTAGTGTCTGTAGCGGCTTAATACAATGTGTGTTCAATATGGACTAGGTCTCGGGGTTTTTCTGCATTTGCGGTTTCCTCGTTAACAAAACTTCTGGTGTCGGTGTTATTTATTTTCCGCATTATATTTTGTTACATAATTGAAATATCACAGGTTGTGCGTTGAATCGATCAATTGGGAAATCCAACCTTTGGTTGTTGATTGATCCTTGAACATTTATCTTTGGTACCGTTCAAGTGATTTTTCTTGTATTCAATTAGACTCGCATATTTCTATTTGCTTGAGTAAGTATTGAATCGAGAAAGAGAGATATAACTCTTTAATATACTTTTTTATTAAGATTGAGTCTGACTGTCTAGTTGATTCTCTTAAAAGTATATTGGAGTCTGTTCATACAGATTGCTAAGCGAAATATTGGGTGTGGTTGTTAGACCCCCGCTTTTTCAATTGGTATCATAGCAGGCAAACACTATAAACCTAATAAGTTTGTGTTTGATTGATCCTTAAAAATTTGTCATATGGGAAATTTCTTTGGAAAACTTGCTCTTGGCATCTGTAACGCACGTCATAATTCCTTAAAGATTGTTCGAAGATTATTGCAGATAGATCCTCTGGTGTCTCATGATAATCTCTATTCATCTAAAACTTTGGAAAACTTAGATGATGAGAAATAATATAAAGGAAAAATTAAAAGGAAAGGAAGATTGAGAAAACGTTCTTTACGCTCAAAGATATGGAATCTCACTAGATTAACTCTTAATCTTTTTGAGGATTACTATCGTGATGGATCAATTAACAAAGATCTATCTGGAGATTTTGAAAGCGTTTTTAGATTCTTGGAAAAACTTAACTCCGTTAAGTTTAAGAGTCGTTCCGATAAAAGTTCGTCACTTTAAGGTATACGAACTAAACTTGTTGTCAACACAAGAAAATTCAATAAAACGGGTTCTCATGGTATTGACACATTTTCATGTTATCGGAAAAACCTTCTTTCTGGTCAAAGAAAAAGGAAGATAGAAATCTTTAGTAACCTTGATTATCATCTTTACTATGATTATATCACTGGCACTGCTAACAAATATCAACCAGGAATAGTGCATAAAAGTCTCTCTACACATAGTTCCCCTTGGTAACAAGTCTGGCTCTACCCCATGTGTATATATATGTTGGGATGGGGCAAGAAATGGCTTGATTTGTGTACAGTTGGGTTAAAATGTTATTCTATCCTTCTTGGATTTTCGAATAAGCTTTCTACTGCATCCGTCTCCTCTCACAAATTGTGTTGTCACGGGATGCACAAGCTTTGAAAAAGCGGGGGTACAAAAACCACACCCAATATTTCGCTTAGCAATCTGTATGGAAAAACTCCAATATACTTTCAAGAGAATCAACTAAACTCAATATTAATAAAGTATATCAAAGAGTTATATCTCTCTTTCTCGATTCAATTCTTTCTCAAGCAAATAGAAATCTGCGAGTCTACTTGAATACAAGAAAAATCACTTGAACGGTACCAAAGACCAATGTTCAGGGATCAATCGATTTCAATCAACAACCAAAGGTCGGATTTCCAATTGATTGATTCAAACACACAACCCGTGATATTTAAATTATATAACAAAATATAATGCGGAATAGAAATAACACAGACACCAGAATTTTGTTAACGAGGAAACCGCAAATGCAGAAAAACCCCGGGACCTAGTCCAGATTGAACACCACACTGTATTAATCTTCTACAGACACTAGACTACTACAAACTAACTTCGGTCTGGACTGTAGTTGAACCCCAATCAATCTCACACTGATTCAAGGTACAGTTGCGCTCATTACGTCTCTGATCCCAGCAGGATACTACGCACTTGATTCCCTTAGCTGAATTAAACCACAACTAAGAGTTGCTACGACCCAAAGTCGAAGACTTTAATAAAAAAAAATTGTGTCACACAGAAAAGTCTACAGAATAGATAAATTTGTTTCCCACAGAAATACCTACAAGTTTTGTTCCGTATTTTGATAAATCAAGGTGAATAGGAACCAATTGATAACCCGGACTTATATTCCCGAAGAACAACCTAGTATTATCAATCACCTCACAATAATCTTAATCGAAGCGGTGAAAGAAGATATTCCAGAATCACAAAAGATGAGACGAAGATGTTTGTGACTACTTTTCTATCTTTCATATCGGAGATATAAATCTCAATCCAATCGTTACGATTGTACTCAAAATGATAGAATCAGCAAGATCAAATCACACAACTACAAAGTCTTTAAGTCGTTAACCCGGTTTACAAGAAGAAACCTAAGACTAAAGGAGAATCGACTCTAGATAATACAACTAGTATCACACGTAAGGTGTGGGGATTATGTTTCCCAGTTGCTAGAGTTATCCCTTATATAGGGTTTGCAATCAATGTTATCTTGGTAACAAAGCATTCAATATTCACCGTTAGATGAAAACCTGATTAGATTCAAGCTAATATCTTTCAACCGTTGGATCGAAAACTTAGCTTGTTACACACAAATGAAATGTACTATTTTGGGTTTATGTAACCGTACCCAAACATGAACATTTGTTGGTTCAACAATAGTTAACCAAATGGTTAGCCATATGAGCACTTTCATATCAACCATGTTCTTCTTCACCATAACTAGTTCAAATGACTCAAATGAACTAGTTAAAAGTTGTTCAATTGAAAGGAAATCTTATGTAACTACACAAGACACAATTGAAGCAAAAACGGTTTGATTCACTCGAATCCATTCATGAACTATATGGCCACGGTTATCATTTAGCATTCCTTAGTTAATATAAATAAGTTCACAAACAATCGTTTTTAGATATAACCAGCTTAAGTTCGTAGACTTAGTTCGCGTACTTAAGTTCCCAGAAGGAGTTCTCAAACTCCAGCAGAATTTCTGGGGTCGAGAACTTCCGCCAGTTCGCGGACTGGGTTTGCGAACTGAGTTCACGGCTCTTGTTCCTGTTCTCTTGATCAACAAAGTTCACAAACTTTGGTTCAAGTAAGAAAAGACTTATGCATATATGTGTTGCCACACAATGCTTATATCCATCGTTGGTTATATGATCTAAACTCTCATTTCAATCATTGAAACATTCTTAGAGGATATTTCGTCAAAGTAAGCAATTTTCAAAGTGATTGAAACGTGTCATGACTTTCGTCACTAGGTAAAGATGAACTTGGCCAAACCGAAAGCTTACCAACACATATTTCGAGAAATAGATAGGCGAGATAAACTCGGCTCGAAATAGAAAATGTGTATAATCATAGTTTATATAGCAAAACGACTTTTTTCTCAAAATAGGAGATAGAGTAGATAGACTTTTGAGTGATAGATAAGTTCAAGTCTCCACATACCTTTTAGTCGATGAAGATCCACCAGTTTCTTGAGTAGTCCTTCGTCTTGTATGATGATCGTCATGGAGTTATTGAGCTCAACTACACTTTCTATCCTAGTACGAGACTTAGCTATAGTAGACTAGAAATCAAGACTTATAGTTTTGAATTTAAGGTCTTAGCTATTTGGCCGACATTGATTTGAAAGGTAATTAGCTAATTTTTGGTACATGATGTCTGGCTGAAGAGTTTAAACTTAGCACGTCTTGGGATGTAACCCAATATTCATGCGACAAGGTAATATCTTTCCTTATCTATTTTTCTTTAAACGGTAACAGTTTCTCCTTGTTCATGCTTTTAATTTTATCTTTAGAACATTGAGGACAATGTTAGATTTAAGTTTGGGGTACCGGAGAAACTTTTTAGTTGCAATAAATAAACTCCAGAGCCTAGAAATTTATGCTTATTAAGGATGACACTAACCAATCTAAGTGGATGGAAGCATATTGGTTGTAGGAGTTGAGGAACCAATCTGATTAGATGGAAACATCTAAAGAGTCTATTCATAAAAGCACAGAGCTCAGGTGTTAGAAGAAAAAAAACATGGTAGTTTCGCCATATCTCGTTGAATCCTTTTCACTTCAATTTTGTTTCTTTTTAAAATATGTTTCTCTAAGTGATTAGGCAGGGCTCACGATTCAAGTTGTTACCACTGCTAGGGTGAAATAGAGTGATTGAGATACCCCAAAAAAAAAAATTGAGACCAGACCATTAGACCAACCGGAATAAATTCAATAAAGTCGACCACTGGTACCCTTGTATATGCCAGCTGAGTTGACATGGAGTTAGGATTATCGACCACTGGTTCCCTTGTATATGCCAGTGTGTTCATATTAGTCCAGATCAGTATCTCAGTCCATTAGGATAGGTTCGTTTTGGAAGTGGCCTTCAGACAGATATGGGAAACACCGTTCACCTTAGTCAACATCAAAACCATCTACGTTTTTCTCTACATCCATCTTCTTAATCTATCCATGTGATTGGTTGACTCCGGTTATGATGTCCAGAAACTATCTGAGTAGAGCTCTGTCATTTATATATGAATTTTAGTATGCTTGAGTGTAAACTCGTGTACATCAATGGGAATTTCGCATCAGGGTACTTCCTCCTGTAGTCAATAAGTATTCCAACCAAGGACATTCTTTAGTGCCTTCCAAGGTTCTGCGTAGATAGCTAGGGTCTGGAGTAAAGGTTTTGTGGGTACGCCTCTTGTAAACCCTCCCGAGACTATAACTCGGCCACTAGAGCCACCCAGGGGTTTAAAGGTTTATTCATACACTAAATGCAATCGACGATGACTGCGACAGTGAGTTAGGATTTTATTTTATTTTTGCTCGAGGACTAGCAAATAATAAGTTTGGGGGTATTCGATAGACATATTTTTTTGTCTAATTTGTCTCGATTCTATATATTGATAGTGCTCATTTTTGTACTTATTATGGTGTTTTATGTGTGTGTAGGTATTTTTGGCCAATAAACATTTTTTTGGAAAAAATCGGCTCGAAAAGTTGGTAAAAGCGCCCGGAGGACACTTGCTATTCGGACTCTCACTATGGATAAGGGGTACCCCAAATTACTAAGGGGCACCCCCAAGGCAGCTGTTATCGCCACCTATGGATAGGGGCGACCTCTTCTTCTTCTTCACGTTTAAAGCAGAAAATGGCGGGAAAACAAGCTGGTTTGCTGCGAAATTTTCAGGGCTAGATTTGGACGGGATTCTGTCGGAATTTGACGTGGAGTTTGATTGGGACTACCCTGTTATACTCAAACAGGATTGATAGGTGTTTTCGAATCATAAAAAAGGAAGATATCTTTACATCTCGGTTAAACAGGGAAGAATAGGAAACGAAGGAAATCTCGGGTATGTTTGGATTTGTTTATGGAATTTACGGATTTCTTTCCCGTTATATTTGAGTTTATTGCATAAAGAAGATATGGGAAGAATAAGAAGGGAAAGAACGAATTCCTGAAGGAATATTTTCCGTGGAAAAGAAGAAAAAAATCCCGTGGATTGTGGGGGAAGAAAACTCGATGATTTTGTGACCTGTGAAGTATATAAGAGCTTTCGGGAGGTTCAAAGAAGCTTACGTACAGTTTGGGGAGATTTTAGAAGCTTGCAAAGAGACACAGTCGAGTTGTAGAAGACATAGGCGAGAGGAGGAAAAAGAACATAGAACATCACTTAAGGAAAGTCGCAGAACCGTGGCCTTTTCTTTCAAACTCAATAGTATTTGTCACAATTTCTATAACAATTAATTCCAGTTCGCAATAGTTCTGTGTTAGGGTTCTTTGTAACAGTGGTTCTGTAACAATTATATCTGTTACAAACACGCTGTTTTTATACCTTCTCTTCTTTTTAATCAACTTTTGAGCAACAAACATGTATTTTGAGCAAGTGGTTAATATGAGGAGATAAACCCCATTGCTGAGGCGATAGAGGAAGCTATTTTTCCAACAAAAAGTGGTATATTCTATTTTATCTTTTTATTTGCAATTATTATATGATTATTCGCCTTGATCGAAAATTGTTTGAATGATTTTTGTTAAGCAATTGTTATTTCTTTTGATAGAGCATACTTGGACCTAGGTTTTTGATGTTCTATGCTTCGGATTTACACTTGTTATTTTGAGAATCTACTTGTTGCAATAGTTAGAATCAAATTGAACGAGAAAATTGCATGAATATAAATATTGGGATTAAATCACTTTGAACTTGGAAAATAGTGGAATCTTAGCCTCAGTTTTCTTTTAATATTGATATCAATTTTGTCAGTGTTTGCTATAGTTATTAGTGAGTTTCTATTTTAGTTTTGAATTTAAGTCTCAAAAAATCCTTCACAACTTCGAGAATCGAAACTCTTTTTACCACTATCTATAATCACATCATGGTTATTCCAAACTCTAGTTATTTTTCTAAACAAAACAAAAAATAGAAGATTTACTAGACAATAAAACAGTTGTCTAAAAAAGCAAAACAATGCGGAAACTGTGTCAACCGAGCGTGAACTATCATCAATTAGGCAAATTGGGATCCTTATGAGTCTTGTGATCCTTGAGCTTGTGATCAGTAGTATCCTCTGAAACTTCAGAGAGGAGATCCTTGTTGGGAAGATCTTTTGCATGATTTTTCATGAGACAGAGGTCATGATTCACCTTTTTCAACTCAGATCTTATCATATTAAGACACTTTTTTGCATCAACAAGTTGCTGAACATTAAGAATCACATCCGTTGGAATCTTGTCCCCAATATCTGAGTAGAAGTCAGGAGATTGAGGAAAAGACCTTTTCACTTCAACAAAGGTTCCCTTCTCTTTATCGAACTTGAAATACACCGCATTATCAATGAAGTCTTTAGGTAAATCCCAAGAACATGAAGACTAAGCCATTGATAGTAAGAGGACTAGAGTGAGATATCTCAACTCAATAGGAAGGGCATATAAACGATTTCAGAAGGGCTTAGGGTTTACCAGATTGGTTACCCCAAAACAACCATGAACTTATAGAAGAAAAGTCCACAGAACCCCAAGAAACAAGACTATATTAAGGTAGAGTACACAGTACCTGAAAGGAGTTTCCAAGATGCATTGCATTTTATCTTGAGAAATCCCTTTAAGTTGTTCTCCAACAAGCCGTACTACATTTATATTCACAATTGGGCTTGGACCCGTTCTCGAACGGAGACCCACATAAAATGTAGGATTTTTGAGGTACATGTGTTGGGATACCAGTATGAAGAAGGAATACCTACACAAGCTTTTTGGAAAAATTTTGTCACAAGAAAAATATGAAAAAGAATTCATAAACAAAATCAACCGGTTACTTGCCCCATTTCAAGTTATATACAAATGAGGTGATGCCATTCCTGAGGTTAGGTGGTGTGAGGTGCAGAGAATTTCTCATGCAAGTTCTTTGGTTGATATTTGTGGCTAGAATTAGGAGTAAAATCATAGTGATAAAACTCAGAATTCGTTGGTCTCTTATGACACAGAGATGACTTTTTCTGATAACAGGTTCCTTTACCAACCTTACAGGAAATCTTTTTGTCAACTTCAAGAGAGTTGGTAGTTGCAAAAAGTTTGTACATCATTAGAACATGAATTGACAGGTACAAAACTTTTATCAGAACCATTCAATTCTTTTATGGTGTTAAGCTTTTCATTTGGAGGACAAGGTACAAGCTTCCATACATCTTGTCTTTGGAATTGAGTTAACTCTTCATGCATCGCATTTACCCATAAGGGATCGCTAAGAGTTTTATCAACATTCCTTTGGAGAATAACAGGGGTTTTAGAACACTCCATGAGATTGTGATTTATTCCTGGTGAAGCGTTTCTAGAGACTTTACTGTCCATAGAGTCAGATCGCTACAAACACAGACTTATAAGGTCTTTAAACATGTTTTCCTGCTGTGATACCAATTGAAAAAGCGGGGGTACAACAACCATACCCAATATTTCGCTAAGCAATTTGTATGGACAAACTCCAATATACTTTCAAGAGAATCAACTAGACTCAATCTTAATAAAGTATATCAAATATTTTTATCTCTCTTTCTCGATTCAATTCTTTCTCAAGCAAATAGAAATCTGCGAGTTTAATTGAATACAAGAGAAACCACTTGAATGGTACCAAAGACCAATGTTCAAGGATCAATCAATTTCAATCAACAACCAAAGGTCGGGTTTCCAATTGATTGATTCAAACGCACAACCTGTGATATTTCAAATATATAACAAAATATAATGCGGAATAGAAATAACACAGACACCAGAATTTTTTTAACGAGGAAACCGCAAATGCATAAAAACCCCGGGACCTAGTCCAGATTGAACACCACACTGTATTAAGCCGCTACAGACACTAGCCTACTACAAAATAACTTCGATCTGGACTGCAGTTGAACCCCAATCAATCTCACACTGATTCAAGGTACAGTTGCGCTCCTTACGTCTCTGATCCCAGCAGGATACTACACACTTGATTCCCTTAGATGATCTCACCCACAACTAAGAGTTGCTACGACCCAAAGTCGAAGACTTTAATAAACAAATCTGTATCACACAGAAAAGTCAACAGAATAGATAAATCTGTCTCCCACAGAAATACCTACAAGTTTTGTTTCGTCTTTTGATAAATCAAGGTGAACAGGAACCAATTGATAACCCGTACTTATATTCCCAAAGAACAACCTAGTATTATCAATCACCTCACAATAATCTTAATCGACGCGGCGAAAGAAGATATTGTGGAATCACAAACGATGAGACAAAGATGTTTGTGACTACTTTTCTATCTTTCCTATCGGAGATCTAAATCTCAATACAATCATTACGATTGTACTCAAAACGATAGAATCAACAAGATCAGATCACACAACTACGAGAAAGTAGTATCGGTATGGCTTCACAATCCCAATGAAGTCTTTAAGTCGTTCTTTATAGGTGAAAACTATTTCTGCCGATTTTGGTAATTTGGGTTGTCTGGATGAGAAATGAATCTAAAACCTAAACAAATGCACTGCACGGGAGTGCTTGTGATTCGAGAAATCAATCTGTACAACTCTGTCCTAAACCAAGAAATGGCCGTTCCAGACTTGCTTCGGTCACAAAGTGAAGGAGATGGGGTTGATCTTAGGGAGGGAAGCGAAGAAGGTGTTGAGATTGTGAAGTTGTTGGCTATGTATGACTTGAATCAGAAAGCTGAACTGGCTTGCAGAATGTAAACTATCAGTTCTGGTGTTGGAATACGTTGTATCCACACTTGATTTCTGTTTCGTCTTGTTCTTTGGAAATAGGGAGGAGAACCTATTTATACAAGTCATTGAGCCTAACCCACGTCTCTCATGGGAAGTGGAGGAAGTGGAATGATGGAGTAGTGGAGTTGTGTGTTAGTGTCACACAACCAGTCTTGCCCACTTCTCCCATCATCACTAACCGTCCATCTCTTCCTGACACGTTCTTGTGATGGTGCGTTGCACGCTGCACGTTGTAAACCGCCAGACCAATACCCAGTATGTATCCCCCAGTTTGTGACATGCTTGATGTCTCGAATGTGTGGATGTGGGACCCACAGAAAGTAGCATGTGATGCTAGATTAAATAACTAAGTTATTTAGGAAGTCGATATTTATGAAATATCGTGTGTATTGTATGCAGGTAATGCATCGAATATATTCAGCATGTATGAAGCATCGCTGTTTTAAGGCTTAACGGAGTAAGTCACGAATTTAAGCGTCTTAAAATAACATCACGTCCAACCATCTTCGAGTGATCGTTTGGAGGCTATACAAGCAAGCCCTGATTTGGCCGATCACCCCATGTGGAAGAGTGGTGGACGGTGATCATGGTGATGCCTCACTGGTCGCCTAACTCCTGTCTTAGGCTGTCCGTCCAAGCTGGCGAAGTTGGACGGACGAGATGACTTGCGAACCACATCTGCGACCGTTGGATTAGGGTTTAGGAGGTGCTCAATCACCAACCTTTAGCTTGGTCAAATCCAAGCATGGGACGCGTTTTTGGAAAGACCGATTGGTCATGCGTGTAGACGGCATGCCGTCGTACACGTCCGTACCTCGCTGTCCCATGGATATGCGATATAAGCCACTCAATTTGTACGGTAAAATTGAGTGGTCGAGATCAGTTTGCAATAGAAAAATGCGCGACTATGCCTAGTTTGGGCGCACGAATCGATACACCTAGCCATGGTTTGTCTTGGTCGGTCGGACATGGAGACAAATGGGTCCACATTGATCATGTTGATACTCTCCGGACCTGCTTAGTCTATTCCCGGACCCTTCATCCAAGATGGCGAAAAAGGACGCTCGCGATCAATTTGCGACATATGCATGTCGCAAACCCTAATTAGGGTTTCCGGCTGGTTGTGTGCATGCTAGTTTGGCCGACCGAAATTGCACCCTACACTCCTCATCTAGAGAGGTCGGTCATGTGGGACCCACATTGGGTCAGTGGTGAACACGCCAATACCCGTATGGCGGTTATAGGTCTGATCTAAGCCATCCAATCATGTTGGTGAAGTTGGATGGTCGTGATCAATTTAAGACCTTTAGTGGAATTTCCTGCGACCCTTTGAACCTCACGCCGGCCGAACTTAGGAAAACTGTACGTGATTATGTGGCTAGGTCATGGGAGGATCGATTATGCAGGCGTGAAGGAGGGCCCGCCGGTGTGCAGGACAACGCTTGTCCCACCGTCCATGGGATGATCTACGCCGTCCAACTATGCCGGTGAAGTTGGACGGACGTGATGAATTTGAGACTGCCGTAGGCGGCCTTTGTTCGTACGGCTCCTCCAAGCCTCTCCATACCAGTCTGGACATCCAACTTCAGTCTGGTGTTCGGTGGTAGTTTGGGAGGCATGGTAGGTATTCGACCAACCAGGGCATAAGCGGGCCCACTGGTGGTCATTAAGGTGGTAGCCTGCTCCTGCTGAGGATCGTCTAGGTTGGTTAAATAATGCGGCCAACTTGCGTGGTCGTGATTATTTCTGAGACCGAGATGGACAGTCCAGATGCTCGATCGGGCTAGTATAACACACCGAGAGATGTGGCTTGTATAGGTATTTCGTGCACGCCTCACTATTAACACTTGGAGATTCGTGTTACTCTGCTGAGAGCAACACTCAGTCGTCATGCCGCACTAATAATGAGAGTTCTGCGGGAACAACACATGAAATACAAGGCTAGTCATGCATTAATTAATAACGTTGTAAATTCACAGGGTATATGGGATTGTTGCTACATGTTCCAACCTGGATGACTTTTGTGTATTTAATTCATAGAATACTGGGATTTTTGCCACATGCTCCATTCTAGGTAAATTAGTAAAGTGAAGAAGTATTCATTACTTATCAGTGGCTTTATCCTTTATGCAGGATGTCAGCGCATAAATTTGGTTTTACAATTTTAGCGCTGAACTAAAATCCAACATCAACATTAAGTCCCCTGCCTAGCACATAATGCTTGCATCATTGTGGGGTAGGCATGAGATGGTGACATATACAAATGAAACTTATGAGACAAAGTTAGATGTTACCAGGAGAGACGGTTCGTCATGTCCTTGGAGCATGTCACGTTCAAGAGGCGTCCAGGCGAGCGTTCCCCTAGCATGATGTCGGTCTTTCCTGCTTCGATCGACCTTGCTATGCCTGCTTCGGTCGAGAGCCTGCTCCTTGATTGCTCTGCTCGAACGTGGGGCTGATGTGCCTGCTCGACGGACTGTTGCGCCTTCTTTGTTATATCGTGGGACTCATCATGTGCCTGCTTGATCGAAAGTGGGCTTTTTATGCCTTCTTCGGTTAAACATGGGTCCACTGCGTGCCTTCTTTGGTCGAACGTGGGACCCGATGTAAGCATGCTTGCTTCGAACATGGGCAGATGTGCATGCTTCGATCAAACACGGGTCCACCGTGTACATGTCAAACGTCAACCATATCATGTGTCTGCTTTGCCCTTACGGTTGATGTGCTTGCTCGAGTGTCATCCTTGCTACTTCGACTAAACACCGACCCAACTAGCTTGACCAAACACCGGCCTTGCTGCCTGCTCGAACGTGGGACCCACCGCGTGCTTGCTTTGCTCAAAAATGAACCATGTGTGCTCAAATGTGAATGTGGGTCCTGCAGAGAACGTTGAAGCAACTTCTGGAGCGAGCAAGTTCTGGAGAGCCTTGAAGCAGCTTCTGAAGAGAATGTGGAGGTGGATCGAACGTGGGACCCACCGCGTGCTTGCTTTGCTCAAAAATGAACCATGTGTGCTCAAATATGAATGTGGGTCCTGCAGAGAACGTTGAAACAGCTTCTGGAGCGAGCAGGTCCTGGAGAGCGTTGAAGCAGCTTCTAAAGCGAATGTGGAGGTGGCTCCTGGAGAGAGCATTGAAGCAGGATTCTGAAACGAACGTGGGTCCCGGAGATAGCGTTGAGGCGGCTCTTGAATAGACCATTGAAGCAGCTTTTGCTGGAGGGAGCGTTGAAGTGGCTTCCTCTTCAGTTTAATTTACCCTTGCGAATTCCATGCTTCTTGATTGACCATCTATCTCGTGTTGAAGAAGTTCTAGACTGACGGTGAAGGAACTTCATGCTGAGCCTTAGTCCCCAAGTGTGGTTTACATGGTTTTATCTCTGTTCGTAGTGGTTGTTGCCATGGTGAAGCTCGGGCACTGGTATTAACAAACGAACAACGGTTCTTAGCTGCGTCTGTGATCAGAAGAGACTGACAGGAAGAGGTGTGACAGCTACGGGCACGAACTTGGCGGTGTCTCGTTATTAGAGCGAGAAGCATGATGGAACCGATAACTTCTTGATGTTGCCTCTGGAATGAAAAAGAAGGAGACAGTCTCCTGCCCACGAGTATCCACTGATCCATCGACTTGATAGATGTTGTCACGCTGGTTTCATGAGGCCGTCTTTACTACGTTGCGTTTCATAGACATCCAGGAATATCACTGATCTTTGACAATACGTCTGTTCTCTTGAGTGTATACTCGTATTTGAACATCTTGGAATCATAATGATAGCGTGCTTGCATCCATTTTTAAGATGGACAACGCGTTAAGAAGTCCCCAGTCACACTCCTTTGGTAACGCAACTACTTCTTCTACGGGAGACGAAATTCTGAAAGCGTCTCTTAATGTTTCTGCCGTCATCTTGGACGTTGTTTCATCATTGTGGCAGTCGTGTATGCGGTACTGGAGTTGGAGTTGGCGTGCATGATGTTGTATCTCGATGGTTTTCCTCTTACTGCTTCAGCGAAACTGGTAGCAAGGCAGATTGTTGTTGCAGATGAGCGTTCAACAGCTCCAGAGGATGACCAAAAGCGTAGATTCTCCAACATAGCACGATAGACATGCACCATCGTTTGATAGAGTGACTCGCCCGGATCTTGCTCGACATGACGCATGGGAATCGTTATCTTTTTGAAGCTGCTCGCTTGAGGTATCGGCTCCAGTGGAAGATTTCCGTCATAGAGCGTTGATACTTGCACCGGCATTCTTTAAACCAATTAGCAGTACAGTATAATAAAAATTCCGAGAGGAGTTCGAAAATCTATCTTACTTGCGTCATGCTCGTACATCCTTATCTGGTTGTAGCCGCTACATCAATCCATGGAGGAGAACATGCCGTGTCCGCTGGTTGCATCTACTAACATGTCGATGTTAGGTAGACGAGAATCGTTTTTGGGGTAGCATCTGTTCAAGTCCATGCAGCACCTTATATGTCCATTTTCCTCGTGTCTGAACTGCGACTCCAAGCGAATATGCCCTGGTACTCTTTGAGAAGTTCCACGAGCTTCGTGCATTCATCCGACACAAGGTTGATCTGATGAAGATATGCCTAGAAGATTCCTCAACGATTTCAATCTCATCAGTTGTGGAGTTGGTGCCATCTTGCAGCTGTTGTGGAGCATCTAGCACTTCTTCTTGTGGTTTTTGTAGCATTCCATTGGATGGAGAGACTGGGTAACAGTCTCCCCTGCTAATTGATAATAGCAGCGTCGATATACCGTTTTCCTTTTTTGGTCACGACTCGCCACAAAAGTTCGTTCTCTCTTGGTGTGAACATGGGTTTCGGCTTCACCGGATGAAGAAGAATGTTTCGTCAGCAAAGATGCGTCGTGGGGCTTAGCCCTCAATGATGCGAGTCGGTCCTCCTCCTGGATTGACGTCCATGTAGGGAGTGGGATGCAATGGACTTTGTTTGATTCTTCCTGCGGAGCTTCCCTCGGTTCGAACAGTTCCACTCCGCATATTGGTGCGTATGGAGACAATGATGCAGGAATACGAACGACTTCTTCATTCAGCATAGTCTTCAGGCACTGGTGATATGTTAAAGGGAAGATCCTATTTTCATGAAGCCATGGTCTCCCTAGTATCATATGGTAGTCCGGCTCCTTCTCTATGACTTCGAATTTCACTTTTGACTGAACGGGTCATACTGATAAATTCGGATTGACATACCCGTATGTGCTAGTCTAGTTTCCTTCAAAGTCTGTCATTGTGGTAGGCTACCGTACGATCTTGCATGGGTGGACCTTGGTTATCCTGTGAGTCTTGAGGGTAATCACATTCGAAGACGCTCCTGTGTCGATGAGGGATCTCTTGAACTCTGAATCCTTGATGCGTGCAGTAACATGTAGGTCCCGGTTGTGACCTTCTTCCGGCATCATGTCGTCCTCTGTAAATGTAACATTATTCACAGATGTTTCTGGTACGTTTGAGACTTCTGGACGTGGAGGAGTTAGGTGCACGTCCAGGGCTATCTGGTTGATTGCAGCAAACGTCTCCGCCCGCTGATTCTTCGAGAGATGTAAAAGTTCACACAAACTTTCTACTAGAGAAGCCGCTTCCTGATCCACAGGCCTCCGGTTCTTAGTGAAACTATTGACTTGAGGAGGATCGTTGTGAGGATCAGTCCCCATTGTTGGAGTCTCCATGACAGGACCGCTCATATCTGATGTCATCTTGATGAGGAGATGTCGTTTATCGCTTATTTGATCAGGTCCATGTAGACCCGCGCCGCTGAAGTACCTGCTCCGGGTGTGTTGAATGCGTCTCTTGTTGGCTCCAGGGGTTGTCTTGGCTCTTGTGGCAGCCGATTAGTTAATATCTTGAGAAAAGTGAGTACCTCTTTCTGAGTTGCATCCATGTCCGTCTGTGCCTTAACAAGGACTTCTTGTCTCTCCATCAAATCCACCATAGTAATAGGGGGTTTTCCTCCTGTGGCTCCTCCGGCTCCTCGTCCTGAGGCAGGAGTGGTAGTTGCCTTGGTGACGGACGGAGGCGTTATACTCGATGAGACGCTGGGATTTGTAGCTGCTCTGGCTCTGGTGATAGGAGGCGTCACACCCAATAGAATATCTCCTCTTGCTCTGCTGGTGCTGGTGGTAGAGGACGTAATTCCACGAGATACATTGATTGCATTGACAGGTAACACCACCAATCGGGATATCAACGCCGAGAGCGGTGTCGGCGCTGGCTCCGTCGGGATTGGTTGCTGATTCAGACCTAAGATCCACCATTTTGCAATATGAACAAATTAAAATGAAATTGAAAATTGATTTTGCAACCAAGAGATTAATCTCCCACTGTGGTCGCCAATTGTTTATGGGTGAAAACTATTCTGCCGGTTTTGGTAATTTGGGGTGCGTGGATGAGAAATGAATCTAAACCCTAAACAAATGCATTGCACGGGAGTGCTTGTGATTCGAGAAATCAATCTATACAACTCTGGCCTAAACCAAGAAATTTTCGTTCCAGACTTGCTTCGGTCACAAAGTGAAGGAGATGGGGTTGATCTTAGGGAGGGAAGCGAACAAGGTGTTGAGATTGTGAAGGTGTTGGCTATGTATGACTTGTATCAGAAAGCTGAACTGGCTTGCAGAATGTAAGCTATCAGTTCTGGTGTTGGAATACGTTGTATCCGCACTTGATTTCTATTTCGTCTTGTTCTTTGGAAATATGGAGGAGAACCTATTTATACAAGTCATTGAGCCTAACCCACGTCTCTCATGGGAAGTGGAGGAAGTGGAGTGATGGAGTAGTGGAGTTGTGTGTTAGTGTTACACGACCAGTCTTTCCCACTTCTCCTATCATCACTAACCGTCCATGTCTTCCTGACACGTTCTTGTGATGGCGCGTTGCACGCTGCACGCTGTAAACCGCCAGACCAATACCCCAGTATGTATCCCCCAGTTTGTGACATGCTTGATGTCTCGAATGTGTGGATGTGGGACCCACATAAAGTAGCATGTGATGCTAGATTAAATAACTAAGTTATTTAGGAAGTCGATATTTATGAAATACGTGTGTATTTTATGCAGGTAATGCATCGAATATATTCAACATGTATGAAGCATCGCTGTTTTAAGGCTTAACGGAGTAAGTCACGAATTTAAGCGTCTTAAAATAGCATCACGTACATCCATCTTCAAGTGATCGTTTGGAGGCTATACAGGCAAGCCCTGATTTGGCTGATCACCCCATATGGAAGAGTGGTGGACGGTGATCGTGGTGATGCCTCACTGGTCGCCTAACTACTGTCTTAGGCTGTCCGTCCAAGCTGGCGAAGTTGGACGGACGAGTTGACTTGCGACCCACATCTGCGACCGTTGGATTAGGGTTTAGGAGGTGTTCAAACACCAACCTTTAGCTTGGTCGAATCCAAGCATGGGACGCGTTTTTGGAAAGACCGATTGGTCATGCGTGTAGACAGCATGCCGGTGTACACGTCCGTAACTCACTGTCCCATGGATATGCGATCTAAGCCACTTTATTTTTCCGGTAAATTTGAGTGGTCGAGATCAGTTTGCAATAGAAAAATGCGCGACTATACCTAATTTGAGTGGTCGAGATCACTTACTTGGATTGTTGCCACATTCTCCATTCTAGGTGAATTAGTAAAGTGAAGAAGTATTCATTACTTATCAGCGGCTTTATCCTTTGCAGGATGTCAGCGCATAAATTTGGTTTTATAATTTTAGCCCTGAACTAAAATCCACCATCAATAGTCGTTAACCTAGTTTACAAGAAGAAACCTAAGGTTAAAAGAGAATCGACTCTATCTAATACAACTAGTATCACATGTAAGGTGTGAGGATTAGGTTTTCCAGTTGCTAGAGTTCTCCCTTATATAGTCTTTCAAATCAGGGTTTGCAATCAATGTTAGTTTGGTAACAAAGCATTCAATATTCACCGTTGGATGAAAACCTGATTAGATTCAAGCTAATATCTTTCAGCCGTTGGATCGAAAACTTAGCTTGTTACACACAAATGAAATGTACTATTTTGGGTTTATGTAACCGTACCCAAACATGAACATTTGTTGGTTCAACAATAGTTAACCAAATGGTTAGCCGTATGAGCACTTTCATATCAACCATGTTCTTCTTCACCATAACTAGTTCAAATGACTCAAATGAACTAGTTAAAGAGTTGTTCAATTGCAAGGAAATCTCATGTAACTACACAAGACACAATTGAAACAATAACGATTTGATTCACTCGAATCGGTTGATGAACTATATAGCCACGATTTGCATTTAGTATTCCTTAATTAATATAAATAAGTTCACAAACAATCGTCTTTAGATATAACCAGCTTAAGTTCGCAGACTTAGTTCGCGAACTTAAGTTCCCGGAAGGAATTCTCAAACTCCAGCAGAATTTCTCGGTCGAGAACTTTCGCCAGTTCGCGGACTGGATTCGCGGACTGAGTTCGCGGACTGAGTTCGCGGACTGAGTTCACGGCTCTTGTTCCGGTTCTCTTGATCAACAAAGTTCGCAAACTTCGGTTCAAGGAAAAAGGACTTATACATATATATTTTGCCACACAATGCTTATATCCATCATTGGTTATATGATCTAAACTTTCATTTCAATCATTGAAACATTCTTAGAGGACATTTCGTCAAAGTAAGCAATTTTCAAAGTGATTGAAACGTTTCATGACTTTCGTCACTAGGTAAAGATGAACTTGTCCAAACCAAAATCTTACCAACACATATTTCGAGAAATAGATAGGCGAGATAAACTCGGCTCGAAATAGCAAATGTGTATAATCAAAGTTTATATAGCAAAACGACTTTTGTCTCAAAATAGGAGATAGAGTAGATATACTTTTGAGTGATAGATAAGTTCAAGTCTCCACATACCTTTTAGTCGATGAAGATCCACCAGTTCCTTGAGTAGTCCTTCATCATGTATGATGATCGCCATGGAGTTCTTGAGCTCAACTATACTTTCTATCCTAGTCCGAGACTTAGCTATGGTAGACTAGAAATCAAGACTTATAGTTTTGATCACTAATATTGAAAAACATGCTTGAGACAGCAACGCATGCGAGTTCGACCGAGCAATGCTCTAACAACCTTGATGTGCAAACATCAAAGAAAATCCCACATTCCTTTTGTGGGTCGTTCATAAATGGGTCCAAGCCCATTAGTGGGGCATATAAAGAAGAAGTACGCGTACCTTCTTCTTCATCCCATCAGTTCGCGTACGTGAACTTTCTAGGGTTCATGAATTTACTCTATTAAATTCTTTGGAGGAAAATAAGACAAAGGGGTGTTCAAGGTTCATTCCAAGTAAGTGATTTCCTCTTGTTTCTTTCCAATTTCTAGATCTCATGATGAATTTCAAGGTTTCAAAAAGAATTTCAAAAACCTTGGGTTCTTCTAGCATGAATCTTCCTTTAGACCAAAATTCTCTTAGGATTAGGTTTGTCAATGATTCTTGTGTTGATGTTTTTTAAAGGGTTTTATTTTAGAAAAGAAATTGGATGCATATAGTGGACATAAAGAGGATTTAGTTTGCTTGAAAAATTCAATCTTGGAAACATCTTTGATGGTCTTGGTCAAGGATTTGATACTCTCACAAGAATTTTCTATGCCAACATTCATGATGTTGATCTCGAAAAATGGAATCCAAAACCATGATAAATAGAGAAAGGTTTCTTGTTAATGAGAGTTGATTTCGAAGATTACCAAAATCCCATTGGGTAATATTCGTCTACCTAGGCAAAGTGATGAACGACCATCGTATGAAGACATCTCTCTTGGTCTTTGTGGTAAGAAGGTTGCTTGGAATCAAGGGAAGTTTCCTACTAATAGTGTGGCCTTGATGGATTTCGGAAAACTTGGTATCTCTAATCTTTGTCCCTCCACAATTGAGAATTCTCGGTGGAGTCGCGAATTTGCGGAACTGGTCTATTTCCTTGAATTGGGTGTTCCGAGTCTCGATATTTGTGGTTTCATCATTTTTCAAATGACTTCGATGACTTCACCAAACAAGAAGTTAGGTTTCCTTTGCTTGATTAGTCAAATTTTCCGTGAACGTGATTTTGATCCAATTGGCAATTCTCTTGGAGCTCCCAAACCTGCTCGTCCCTGTACTTTCAAATGTATAAGGAAGAATGTGTGCAAAAGAGAAAGAGATGATTCCCTTGACGGTTCACCTTGAGTCTTCTTCAAAAAATTCACAAGGGTGTGTGTAAGGCAATTCAAGGGTGAAGTGCGTGCAAGAACAATTGTCGTTGGTTACAACTAAGTTTCCCGGGATCAAGGAAGACTTGAACATGATTCGAGCATCTTGGATTGTTTCCGATGATGAAGATGATAAGTAAATTTTTATCTTGTTGATTTTATTATGTCTAGTAAATCTTCTGATGAGAATTTTATTTCTTGTTTTGTTTAGAAGAATAACTAGAGTTTGGAATAGTCATTATTGTGAATACACATAGCTATGTCCAACGTTTTCATCTTCATGTTTTTTTTAGGTTTATTTGTTTAAATTCTAAAATTGTTTGGAAGATGATTTTTGCAGTATTAATCTTTATGGTTTTATATATTGCAATTTATAATGGGATATGTATGTTTGTGTCTGTGAACTATGATTGTCTCATACCTTGTCAAAAGTTAAGTCTTTCATATGTCGATATGCATGTATTGATAAAAGAATGAATGAACTTTTGACATTACAAAAGTTTTAAGCCTATTGTATGTCATTATGCAAATATTGATGGAAAATAGGATGAACTTTTGTTTACGAGGATTATGTCCATTGTATGTCATTGTGCAAGTAGTGATGGAAAATATAATTAATCCTTGTCTATTCCGCAGTATTGATCTTCCATGATCCATATTTTTATGTATATATTGTGAGGCTCCGTAAGTTCTCTCATGTTGAGCATTTTCGATTAAGTTAACCATAGATTTTCTTGTGGTTAATTTAATTGAGTATTTTTGGATTCAAGTTCATATTCGTATGTGATTTGTTATGTCCATAGAAATCCTTCTTTTCTTGTGAAAGTAAGGTCTCTCTTGTTATTTTTTCGGGAATGACATTTTATGGGGGAGAGTTCTTAATTGAACTTGTGCTTAATTGCCAAATCTTTGTGGGGAGTGCGGCTATGGAATATTATAGAGGTTATCTTGTATCTTTATAAACTCCTTGATGAAAGCATTTAGCTTCGGCTATATGATTGCATCTAAAAAGTTGATATGTGCTTTTTTTTTGTCATGAAATGTCTCTATGTGAAAAAGCGGGGGGTACAACAACCACACTCAATATTTCGATTAGCAATCTGTATGGAATAACTCCAATACACTTTTAAGAGAATCAACTAGACTCAGTCTTAATAAAAGTATACCAAAGAGTTATAAAATCTCGATCCCTCGATTTAATTCTTATTCAAGCAAATATAAATCTGCGAGTCTAATATAAGAGAGATAACTTGGATGGTACCAAAGACCAATATTCAAGTGTCAATCAATGTAAATCAACAACCAAAGGTCGGATATTCTAATTGATTGATCTAACACACAACCTGTGATATTCAATTATATAACAAAATATAATGCGGAAAAGAAATAACACAGACACCAGAATTTTATTAACGATGAAACCGCAAATGCAGAAAAACCCCGGGACCTAGTCCAGATTGAACACACACTGTTTTAAGCCGCTACAGACACTAGCCTACTACAAACTAACTTCGGTCTAGACTATAGTTGAACCCCAATCAATCTCACACTGATCCAAGGTATAGTTGCGCTCCTTACGTCTCTGATCCTAGAAGGATACTACGCACTTGATTCCCTTAGTTGATCTCACGCACAACTAAGAGTTGCTACGACCCAAAATCGAAGAATTTAATAAACAAATTTGTATCACACGGAAAAGACTACGGTAATAGATAAATCTGTCTCCCATAGGAATACCTACGAGTTTTGTTTCGTCTTTTGATAAATCAAGGTGAACAGGAACCAATTGATAACCCGGACATATATTCCCGAAGCACGGCCTAGTATTATCAATCACCTCACATAATCTTAATCGAAGCGGCGGAAGAAGATATCTTGGAATCACAAACGACGAGACGAATATGTTTGTAACTACTTTTATATCTTGCCTATCGGATATATCAATCTCAAGCAAATCTTTATGATTGTACTCAATAAGATAGAAACAACAAGATCATATCACACAACTACAAGAAAGTAGCATCGGTATGGCTTCACAATCCCAATGAAGTCTTCAAGTCGTGAACCTACATGGTCTCGGTAGAAACCTAAGGTTAAAGGAAAATCGACTCTAGCTTATACAACTAGTATCACACAGGAGGTGTGGGGACTAGGTTTCCCAGTTGCTAGAGTTCTCCCTCATATAGTCTTTCAAATCAGGGTTTCCAATCAATGTTAGGTTAGTCACAAAGCATTCAATATTCACAGTTAGATGGAAATGTAGATGGGGCAAAACGATTTGCTGGTTTTTACGGAATTGAGGAGAAGACTGTGCGGAGGAGACTCCTTGAACCGAGCGAAACGTTCAACCTCACACAGATGCACTGCAAGAAGGGAGTGCTTTGAATTTGAGAGATCAATCTGTAGTACCCCGTCCTAAACCAAGACAATGGTCGTTCCAGAGTAAATTCGGTCACAAGAGAGGATGGGTCGATCTGTAGGAGGGAAGCTGAGAAATGTGTGGAATCGATGGTAATCAAAGATTGTAGGTGTGTTGTGTATTCCGAATAAGATAAGTTCTGAATGATTGAATCTATGTTGAGAGTAATTGCTCAGGTGATGAGTTCTTAATCTCTTGTTGTCTGTTTGACGTGAGATTCTCATTCCTTTTTCAATCATAATTTAGAGACTTATTTATATTGCTGGAATTGTAAACACCATGATCCCATGAAGTGTGACAGTTGATGAAATCAAAGAGTGGGGACATGGAAATCGTGTTTGAAACCAGTTGCTCATCGTGCGGAGACTTGGTCGATTTTCCATCCACAACTTTGTTAACTCCTTTAACTGATTGCACGACTTGCTCACATTCTCATCGTGTGTATGAACACATGTGTCGTATACCGCCAGACCAAAACCCTAGTTGATATCCCCCCATGTGACACGATTGACGTCTCGTGATTAATTTAGTCAGTTGTTGGCTTCATGACTTTATGGGACGATGAGTCCATGTATTTGCTGAGTTGAACATGATTTTGCAAAACGTTCTGAGACTCATGAATTGAATGTGTCTGTTGAGACAGAGGTATAATTTTCACGTTGGTAGTTGAGATGAGCAAGTATTGCTCATTCGATGAATTTTTGAATATTGAGGATTGAACCAATATTCCTTGGTTTGAGCAAATATTGCTCATCTGAGCAAGTGTTGCTCGTCTGATGAATTATTGGTAGCGTAACCAAAATAAAACATTAATCAGAATACTGGTAGTTGAACCGAGTATAATAAAATGATGATCATGAGATCGTCGTAAAATTATTAGCGTTCGAATCTGGAATTATGATCCTTGGACTCAGAAACCCTGATTTGATCAATTGATGACCAATTGATAGTTTATTAAAAATTCAACCATGGAATGAAGAAGGGACCGGCTACATGGGATCATGGGTCGACCATGTAGCGCCCATATGCTTGAGTGAGCAAATACCAAGATCTCTTGAAGAGTTGGTGAAATAATGATCAAATGCTGGTTCAATCATTTCTCATATAATACTCGTCTGAGCCTTAGGTGATAAAACCTAATTAATTATGAAGAGGTGAGGGACCGACCAAGGGGTCATGAAACTGGCCCTAAATGGTCAGGGGATCGAATGACGATCACTCTATGAAAATTCCAAAATTATTTGAAGGAGTTTTGGACCTAATACGTGCAATTGCGCAAATTAGGTCAAATCATGAAAATACGTGGGACCGGCTCCTTGTGAGCCAAAGAGCCAACCTTGGTCGTTCAAGATAACATGCTCACATCGTCAAAACGTTAGTGTCTCAGTCCTGAGAATTTTGATATTTCCTGGCGTGCATTTGAGCAACCATTTGAGAAAATATGACAAAATCAGGGTTTTGCTGAAACTGGGGAAACTTCATGAAATGAAGGAAAATAATTATAAAATGAAGGAATGATGAGGCGTGGGACCGCTGAGGCCAAGGTATGGTCGGCCGGCCAGTGACCACGGTCCCATGGTGCCTTTTTCTAATTTTATATTATTTTTTATGATTTTATGGAAATATCATGAAATCAAGGAGTTTGTTGAAATTAAGGAGTTTCCTTGAAGTGAAGGAGTTTCCATGGGATCAAGGAAACAAATAATATTAAAATAATAAAATAAGGGTGTGTGGGACCGGCTTTGAGCATGGTCGGCCGGCTAGGGCCCGGTCCCGTGCGTTTCCCTAATTTTATGTAATTTTTGTGTATTATTTCCATGATTTGAAGGAATTTTCATAATTTGAGAGAAATACCATGAAATCAAGGAATTTCATGGGATCAAGGAAACCTAAAAGAATAATAATAAAATAAAGGGACGAGTGGGACCGGCTAGGGCATGGCCGGCCGGCTGGGGCCCGGTCCCACGAGTTTCCCTAATTTTATATTATATTTTTCATGGTTTTATGAAAATACCATGAGATTAAGGAGTTTTCATGAGATTAGGGAAATATTAATAAAATAATAAGGAACCATGAGGTGTGGGGCCGGCCGAGATCAAGGCATGGCCGGTTGGCCAATAAACACGGCCCCGTGACATTTTTCCCAATTTTATATTATGTCCTTGGTGCGAAGGAAACCCCATGAAACTGAGGAGTTTCCTCAAAACGAAGGATATTTGTTCAAATGAAAAGATTTTCATAAGATCAACGAAAATAACAAAAATATGATAAAATATAAAACTGGCATGGGACTGGCCACGGCACGGCCGGCCAGTGGGCCAGTCCCCCAGCACCTTGGTCAATATTTTGTTATTTATTATTTTCTTTCCTATTTTGCATAGGTTCATCGTTTCGTCGTATTTTGAAATACTCGTTCGTGCTTTCAGGTGATGGTTAGTGCATCATCGTCGAGTACACTTGCACCTTTTGAGTCGGGGCTTACTTGAAGGTAACTCAAACGCCCGTATGTTGAATATTTATTACTAACCCATGGAATTCTGCTGGGAAGAACCACAGATTGAAGTAACGAAATATTACGAAAATATTTGAATATTTTCAGAAATTCGTGGATGAATCCAAGAATTTAGGGATAATTAATTGATGGCTATATACTAGTACGATCGTCTAGGAGCATTAATTAATCTGAGCGACATGAGCTAGTTGAAGCGTCATATCCTTTATATCGTCAGGGAAAACTGTTGTTTGTATCCTGAATACGTTATTACTCTATACTAGCAGGCAAGCTGTCTAGGAGCCGTCCAATCTCGTGATTCTTTATAGAAGTAATTACTGAAGTGTTTAGTATTCATGAGATATGTCGTTGCCTAGCCGAGAGACTACATATCTGAATGTACTCCGGGAGACAGTATTCTCAGTCAGAGATTCGATGAGAGACCCATGTCTCGATACTCGCGTCTGATTGCTGGATCAGAAGTTCGTATAATTATGGGTTTACGATTTTAGCCTTTGTCGAAAATCCACCATCTACAGGAAACCTGATTAGATTCAAGCTAATATCTTTCGACCGTTAAATCGAAACTTAGCTTGTTACACACAAATGAAATGCACGTTTTAGGTTTGTGTAACCGTACCCAAACATGTACATTTAGTTGGTTCAACAGTAGTTAACCAAATGGTTAGCCATATGAGCACTTTCATATCAACCATATTCTTCTTTACCATAACTAGTTCACATGACTCAAACGAACTAGTTAGAGAGTTGTTCAATTGCTTAGATCTTTATAATAGACACAATTGAAACAAAAGCGATTTGATTCACTCGAATCGATTCATGAACTTTATAGCCAGGGTTTGCAAACTTGCATTCCTTAGTTTATATAAGTTTAAGTTCACGAACAATCGTTTTTAGAAAATAACCAATCGTTTTTAGAAAACATAAACTAATTAATTTGATTTATTTTTTCATAAATATAGAATAGAAACTAATTGATCATCATTAGATAATTTTAATTAAATTACCAATACTAACAAAATGAAGGCAGTTTCAACATTATAAAAAATATCTAGATATAGGGTTTTTGAAATTACTAGCTAATGACCTTTTTTGTCCTATTATAGCAGCCCCTCTAATGGAATTCACAGCCCCTATAACAAATTTCATAATTTATGTGGATGAAGTTATGATCCCAGCCCACACGGATTTAAGTTGGAACCATTTTTTGGGGACCATGATTTTTTTGAGGGGACCATGGTTTCAATTTTAGGAGGACATTTAGAAGTAAAGTGAAGCCACCCCTTATCCACATATTTTAGTTAATGACCAAAAACCCTTATATTATTTTAATTTAAAATTTTTTTCAAAACAAATTTTTTTTGAAAATATTTTTTTATAAAAAAATAAAAAAGAAATTATTTTTTTTACTTTTTTTAATTAGCTTTGGTTCGAAGTACAAATTCGCAAGTATTTTTCTCGCAAACCCTTTAGCGATATGCGAATTTGGAGGTATTTTCCCACAAACCCATTGCTTTTAGTTTGTTTTTGATTGAAAAAAATCGGTTAGAAATCATCAATTTAGGTTTGAAATGTTAGTTACAGAGTATTGTTCGGTTAGGAGTAGTTTAAAAAAACCTTAGTTTTCTAACTGAATTCCTTGAAACATAGAACACCAAGAACACGTCGGTTAGAACGAAAAATTTCCTTACAAACTGAACTCATAGTTCGGTACGTTCGCAAAAGTTTTAGAAACTTTGTACCCAACTAAACTTTGAGTTCGGTCCGATTGCAATTTTTTTTAGGAATTTTTTACTTAACCGAACTCCTATCTGAAAATACACTGAACAAGATTCGGTTATATTCATAAAAATCTTTGCAAACCGAACTGGAAGTTCGTTGCGTTCGCAAAAGTTTTAGAATTTTTTACTTAACCGAACTCCTCTCTAAAAAAACTTTTATATATTTTCTCTTAGCTGAACTTCAAGTTCGACTGGATTTATCATTTTCCCCCTAACCGAATCACACACAAAAAAGTACAAAAAAAATTTAAAAATAAAGATATTTAAAAAATAAAAGAAAAAAAATTAAAAAAATTTATTTAATTAACTTAGTCATCTCCACCTTTTACGTCATCCCTTATAATCATAGGGAAGGTGGCCTATCAAATCATGCTCCCCTCTAAAAAGGCATGGTCCCAGAGAAAAAAAAATCGTTCTCAAGTTGCCACAAGACAAGCATACAAGTATTGTGTTAATGGGCCGGGGCCGTGAAGTTTCCAGCCTCAGTCAAAGCCCTAGAATTTCTGAACAAAATCAACATCGGGTGGATGAAGAAGAAGGTACAAGAATGAGTACCGGTAAGAGTAAAAAACGTCAAGCTTTTACTTGTATAGTTGTCTGTGAATAGTGAATTTCTATGGTGTGTGGATTTCCGTGGCAGATTGTTACGATCAGAGTTACTTTAATTATAGCCATGAGTCAATGATACATCAATAACTCAGAAATCATAAAGTTTCTGTTGTCAAGATTAGAAGACCACGGAAACTAACTGGACTGACAAGACAGATAAAAAAAAGCTTCAACCCAGAACTGATGAAAAAACAAAGAGCTTCTCATTATTAAAAATATATATATGAGAAACTATGGAGTGTGGATTCCAGAGTTTCTCATTATTAAAAATATATATATGCATTAACAACCATAAAACAGTACTAAAATCAACCAAGAGTAAGAAAATCTCCAATTACATAATAGTGAAGTAACAATCTGTCCTGCCAGAATAATAGTGATTCAAGGGTTTAAGTATAAGATATGGATTACATGAAACCTAACAAGTAAGGAAGGCAAAAGAAGCTGCCCCTAGAATCATAAGACCCCCTAAACCTCCCCATGCCAAGAACATATTGGTCATGAATGCACCACGACGTCCTAAGCGAACCTCAAAAAAGTCACGGAAATAAAAACCCAAACATGATAATCCTAGCACAACGGCAAGAGCAGATATCATCACCCCAGATCTAAAAACTCTTCTCTTGAATAGCTCCTGGTTCTTACTCTTGTATTTCCTTGCGATCATTTTTGTTGCTATTGAAACACTAAGTGAAATGGTTACGAAACAGAAACCCATACCTCCCATTTTCAATATATCTAGCATTGCATCCGGGCCTGTATTGCATTCATCTCTAGTATCGATGCTCCTTTGTAGAGTACTGGTCACAGTCAATCCAATCAATGCCACGGTCCCTAAACCCAGGCCACCTTTGCCAATGTCATCCAAAGAGTCTTTCCAATCCTCGGTACTGTAAATATTGACTTGTTCCTCAGTATCCACTTTTTGTTTTGCTGGTTCAATCCTGAAAAACACAAATTTCATTGCCACAGTGATTATCAACTTTTTTTTTTATCATGTATCAATTACATCAAATCTTTATAACCTTGGGAGCTTCACAAACAAGTACCAACAGACATAGAATTATCGAATAAAGTGAACAATTAAAGTGAACAACTCTAGAATTATATCCAATGATACCAGCTGCTGTATCCCATGCAAATCAAACTACCGTAACATTAACTAAAGGAGAGAAATAGAGATATAGCTAGGGAGACTCAAAATGCGTTGATAAAATGGAAATAGATCAAGTATATTCACAACACAAATACTACTCTGTATTATATCACACAAGAGAATGCCACAAATGCTGGGTGTTCCAGAATAAGGATTAGATAAGTGTTCCAAACTAGTCGGCTACCTTATAGACTGAAATAGTCAGTATTATTCACCTGTGAAACTGATGTGATGATCCATACTCTAAAAGTATGACACAACATGCAACAAATCTATGCAGCCATGACTAATTAAGAATACTTTGCATTGAGAACCCACCAAATAGCATATCAAACTTCACATATCAACCAAAAAATTGGAACCCACTCATTAAATATCCAAATCCAAATGTTTTTTATCTCCTTGTTATCAAGCAAAGATATCAAAACAGACCATACTGATTCTTCATCTATTGGAGTTGAACCAACATATAGTAATATAGTAATACAGATGATAAGGCTGGGCGTCTGCAACAATGAATGAAATTACATGCCTGCTACGTTCTACCAAACAAAAAGCAAAAACATGTTTTCTACATCCTATAATTCAACAAAAATAGCGAAAAAAATAAGATGATGCCCAAGTATACACGAATTCTCACAAACAAATATCAAAGATAATGGGTATTATATCATGACATTCTTATGGGATCTACCTGATATCATCCTATACTCGTTAAGTAAATACCACCACATGGTCAAATTTTGTTCTTGTTTGATGAATTGAAAGCAGAAATTTACTTGAATCAAATGATACTGTTGTTAGTATTAAAAGCCCTAAATTCTAAGGCAATTATGATATATCAAACATTAAACCAAAAACGTATGTACAAATCAGTAAGGATCATATTACCTTCAATTTTGGAACTCCAAAAATCAATCAGATTACAGGGAGATCTAAAATGCAATTCACGCACATGCCTAGAGAGATGAATTAGAGACTTCGCAACATTAATCGAAATTTCATGAAGAACTTTTGTAAAACCCATTTTCGATAGCCCTAATTTGGAACGAAGAATAAAGAAGAGTCTGTTGTTTGAAAACTCTATTATATAATTTCTCAATTTAGATCCTTCTAAACACTTGTTATATATTCAACGGTTAGCTATATAAAAAAAGCGTGAAATCAAATTACAAAGACATTTTTTTTCTCATGATCAAACTTGAGATCTAACGGCTACGGCCTTCAGTGATATTGCTATTCATATGCATGCTGTCATGGAAAAATACAGACTGAGACGAAGATATAGATATATAAAAGGAATACAACATGAACAGATTTTGCTTAAAAAATAAAAAAAAATTGAACAGATTTAAAGATGACATGTTAATATGTTATAATATTTGCTAAAAGGGTACCTTCTAGGTTTGTTTATGTGACGTGGTTGAGCTCGAGTAGGAGTCCCAAGTGGAGGAGCAGGACAAGCTTCATCATTAACAGTAACGGTGGTGTGATCTTCAATTTCTACAATTTGTACCATTTTCTGACGAAGAAGAAAAACGCAGAGAAGAAAATAGAAAAAAAAGTGTTACTACTCATCAAAATGAAACAATATCTCACCAAATAAGCATCAAAAATTACAGAAATTTGAATTGATCTGTTAAGAATGAACGATTTATTTACCTTTGTAAGCAAGGAAAATAGAGAGAACAACAGAAATTTGCTCTTGAAACTCACCAACAAAAATGAAACAAATATCTTAGAGAGAGAGAAACATGGGTTTCACTGAGGAATATAAGTTTTGTAGAAAGAGAGTGGAACCTTGGCACTGTCTTGGTGGAGAACAACTCTTAAAATCATCAACAACAAAAAAAAAAACAATCATTTGTAGAATGGAGTAATGCAGGACGAGAGAATAATCCCGAAAGGGAAAACTAATGTACATTAATGGATTTGAAGTAGTTGGTTCGTAAATAATTGAGGGGAATCATATTAATTAGTGATCCATTTTTAGATTGGAAATTAGCCCTCTGTGGTAGTGCTTAGTTGAAAACAACTCTTAAAATCATCATAAAAAAAAGAAGAAGAAAAAGAGAAAAGAAATTCATTTATAGAATGGAGTAATGCAGGACAAGAGAATAATCCCGAAAGAGAAAGCTTTAGCTTTAAAGAAGTTGAGTTAGTTCACAAATAATAGAGGGAGATCATATTAATTAGTGATCCATTTTTAGATTGGAAATTAATGAGCTTTAGCTTCATGCTAATACTAGCTAGTTACTTTACCTGACTACATCTTTTCTGTCATTGATTAATGCTAATACAATAAGAACTGCACATTCTGAAGCTACAAGGTAAAACTTGATCAGTTATTACAATGTCATTGAAACTGATGTTTTGATTAGTTTCCCACATAAAATGGAATCCAAGAATTCCTTTTTTCACTTGGACTTTGTTACCAAGTACCACCTACCGTGGATTCTTTAAGAAACTCATTTATTTTTTTTATTTTTATTTTTTGAAAGAGAGATATTATTAAGAAGCTACCAGAGGTAACAAGAAAAAAAGAGTAAAATTAGCAGGAATATTAGCAGGAATCTAGCCCATCAAACAAACACAAACAATATCTCAAGTGTTTTTCAAATTGCTCAACTAGTCTCAATTGTTATACTGTTTGAGTATGCTGGAATTTGGATAAGCATTAAGCAAAGAGCTTACAGAACATCAGCCAAAGATGTAGGCCAGGCAGAACCGCTGACTCTACTGGGAGACTTAATCTCCAACTCAATGCTGTTCACTTTTTTAAGTGATAAAACTGTAGAGGCTATGCCTTTGTTTCGTACGCTCGGGTGGGAAAAATTGATGGTAAAATATGTTTTTAAGTCATATAAACAGATAGAAATGCAGTCAGCTAGGTTAAAAGGGAACATCAATACGAATCATGGACAATCCAACAGTAGTGCTTTCTCATCAGTAAATAGAGGCTCTAAAACATTGATAATCTATTTTACAGGATAGAACACAAAGAGTTGGATGTATGAAATTCTCACACGTTACAAATAGAACACAAGAAGAGGCAGTCAGATGAAATCCATTTTCGTGCACAAATGCTGAAAACAGAAACGTGTACCTTTTCAGCTAAATCCATAATCAGAGAGACAGCTGGTTCTCTCAAGTACCGTTTCTTAGAAGCAAGAGCGATAACCAAGCTAGTAAATTCTTTAACATAAGGTGTATCGTTATTAGAGATCCATTCTTCAGCTACACGTCCTGATCTTGCAATAGCACCATAAGCAAAGAGTCGACCCAATAGACAGTCCTTTGCTTCCTAGAAACCCGCAGATAAAAAATCTCAAAAAACTTTCTCACATCTCAGACAAAATCAACCTGATCAAATTATTGTTCAAAGACAGAAACCCATGCCATCATATTACCTGTCCCTTCATTGATGAATTAACTTCTAGTATATCCGTTATTAACTTCATCAGGAATTGTTTTAAGAACAACAGTCAACCTCAACGCAAAGCCTTGTCTAGCACACTTCATACACAACACAGAACATCAAAAATGCCAAAAGTCAGTAACAACTAACAAGTCAGGGCAACTAGAATACTCCAGTGCCTCCACTACCTACCATCACCATAAAAGTTTAGTTCAGGATAAGGATGACAAAAGATAAAACAAAGGAGAGAACATCAAAAGCTTCAACAATCATGTCACTATTTGAGAAACAAAGTCCTCCAGAATTTCCCCCTACATAATTCTGTTCTGGGTGGTCCTTAAAGTAAACTTCGGTAAACCGCAAAAAAGATGACAAAATCAAGAAAAAAAATATTACAAACCAAGCCATTCACTTCAGTTATCAGCGCAGCACATTATTCTTTATCTTATTAATAGATTGCCTTTTGTTTTAAAATGCTGTTTGAGATAATGGTTAAAATTATATATCCAGTTTAAAGCAATTTATACAGTTTCCTCCATCGAATAACGTATATACCCAAAATAAAGGGAACACATGCATTTTCAAGAGCTAAATATCAAGAACACCTGCAATCATTAAGTTTTTTAATCCGCATCCGCAATTTAATAATTTACATTCATTATTTAAACTCATAGACGGAGACTACTAAAAGCCATATCCCAAAGTTCGCCGTGTGAAAGGTATGAAATTTTGTATGGGAATTCTGTAGGTCAGGTTTCACAGAAAAAGTAGTAGATAACTCTCCAATCTAATAGTACATATAAACATGTAATAGCCCAAGCGTTACTCAAACTCACTGATATTGAAAACCTCCTCTGCTAAACAAAATTCAAGCAACTTGTGTAACCTGTGCTGTGACTTGTGTATGCTCATCAATCAAGACCCCAAATAATATATTATGTTCAAATAACTTTCTCAAACTGTAAGCAAGCGGCGAACACAAGTGACAGGACGTTAATCCCAGATATTAAATCCAGTTAGTGGATTATTCTTGCTATCGTTTTTTATTGTTATGAAATTCTTGCAAGACACAAAGGCAAAGCTGTTAAAGAGGTAGGGTTGTTAGCTACTTTCGTTTCAATGGTAAATTATGGGGTAATCTTTGAAAATGACATTTCAAAGGTAAGACTCATTTTAAAGAAAAAGAACACTTATCTGGTGAGTGTGAGATAAGAATGAAAGGGGCAGGGTCAAATGTGTCTTCTGAAACGCAGGAGTGATCATAGGGTTTGTATGATGGAATGTTTCTTTAGGTTTCTAAGGGAGCACCAGCTCCTCTCCAGGTAATATGTATGTCAGATGATGTACACCCAAAATAAAAGGTATCACCATATTCAGTCAAGTCCACGTGAATAATGCTTCTACTTAGTTCCAGAGACAATGATTCCTTCGTACTAATACTTAGTTATAAAGAAATTACTAAGACATAGACTTCTAAAAGCCATATCCCAAAGTTCAGCATGTGAAAGACTGTTTTGGATGCAATTTGGTACAGGAAAGACAACAACTCTAAAGGTCAGGTTTCACAGGGAAAGTAGTAGATAGGACATTGGACTTAAATTACAAAAGAACATGTCAATTAACTAAAAGTTCTTGCAATCATGTATGGTGCAATTGTATTTCCTTAGCATGCCAATTAACTAAATTTAGCACAGTAAAAATCATTCATTCATTTAGGCATTAAAAGACCTTGTCGAAAAACCTGAAACCATTTTGCATACCTCTCTAGAAGAAGAAACTCCACGAATAGCATATCTCAAAGAAGAAGCACAATTATCCAACCCATCCTTCTTTTCAGCTTCTAATTGAGACCCATCACCACCACCATCATCACCCCCTTTCTTCTCCACCAAATTATACTCCTTTTGAACATCTCTTAACTCTGTAACTAATGTTTCAGTTGCTGCCTCTCTGATCGATGAATCAACAGATGCTAAATCATTAAAAACACTAATATGAAACACCAGTTTGGAACTCGATGATGATGAGGCAACGGCCGCATCAGTGTTTGCCTGCACTTTGGGAATTTTCACCCTTTTTTTCTTCAGTTTTGTGTCTCTCTATATACATTAGTTTTCTTTTCTTTCTTCTTTCCATGGGTTTAACAGATACAGGAGCTGCAGCTGCTGGTGATGGTTCTGTATCATCTTCTTCTTTTGTTTTCAATGATTTCTTTTTGGGTTTTGGAGAAACAGTTTTAGGTTCTTCTTGTTCATCACCAGAAGCATCATCATCTGAAGTGAGAATTAGATCTTCTGCTTCTTCTATTATTTCATCATCAGAACTTGATTCAGAACTTCTCTTCTTACCACACATTTTAAGCTCAGAAATCTACTAATCTGAAAAACAAATAATCGAATTGAAAGAATAAAAATTTATTTCTGAAACCAGCCGAACAATTTAGGGTTTTAGAGTTGAGACTTGAGAGTTATGCCCAATGAAGTGGGCTAGGGTTTATAAGATTTTGATTTTTGTATTTTTATTTCCCTACGCTGAATTCCTACTTTAGCCTTTTGGGGACTTAACTAGGGCTGCACAAGAACCGTCCCGCCCCGTGGAACCGTACCGGAACCGCAGGAACCGTACCGGTACCGTCCCGGAATCGCAGTCAGATGGGACAGGTAAAAAACTGGTATCGTGTCTAGAATAGGTAAAAGTAACGGTTCTAGGCTATTCCCGTCTCGTCCCGTCCCATAGTACCGAGCAACAAGTAATAACGTCTAATAATAGTTACGGTTTGTGAAAATTAATTAGTTTTTGTTCATTTCTATTTAGTTTTTGTTGATTTCTTTGGATTTGAAATTGATTGTAATTTTTTGGTTTTTGATTTTAGAGTTTTGGAATTTTTGGTGGGGTTCATAACTTCATTTGAACTTAGAACTTAGAACATTTTTTTGCTTTATTTTCTTTTTTATAATTTTATATACGCTACGGGTAAAGAACCGGTACCGTCCCGTCCTGTACCGAGATAAACAGATACAGGTACCGTCCCGTACTGCACAGGTACAGGTACAAGGTACAGGTACCGGCCATAGGGAGGTACAGGTATTGAGCTAGGCAAAAACTCGTACCGTCCCGTCCCATGTGCAGCCCTAGACTTAACCGTCAACCCCTGAATTGCCTTTGAGGTGCGTTTGGTTTCGGAAAGTCGAAAATCGACTTGGGAACAAAATTCAAAATGATTTCTGGAACAAAAGGGAAAAGCATAACTATTTTGTTTCTGACTTCTGCTTTTCCAGAAGTAAGAGTCAGAAGTAGAAGTCAGAATCAAAACTATTTTGCTAGCGCGTGTGGATAACAGAAATAGAAGAGCTTCTGCTTTTGAACCTCTAGAAGTTACTTCTGAGAAGTTAAAAAGTCGTAAAGTTAGTTTAGCAATTAGCTGAGTTATAAGTTCAAAAACAAAAAAGTAAGGTCCTGTTTGGTATAGTTTTCAAAAACAGTTTTCTGTTTTTAAAAACAGAGAAAACAGAAAACAGGAGAAAACGCGTTTGGCAAGGACATTTTCAGAAAATGTTTTTTATCTGTTTTCTGTTTTTAAAAACAAAAAAAATGAAAACAACAAATTATTGTTTTCTGTGTTTTCTCTTTTTTTCTTTTCTTTATTCTTTTCTTCTTTTCAGAACAAAGTAAGAGATGGGGAATGACTGCAAGTGAGTCATGGCTAATATCACTATCTCTTAGACGAATCTTTACATTTGATCCAATTTAGTTGGTTTTCCTTGTTTTCAAAAACAGTTTACCAAACAATTTTTAGAAAATGAAAACAAGGAAAAATGGGTATGTTTTTAAAACAGTGGAAAACTATTTTTGAAAACTGTTTTTCAAAACTGTACCAAACAGGCCCTAAGTTTGGCAAACTTTCAAGTCAGAAGCCAAGATATCATTTTACTGTTACTAGAAGTTACGCACGTGCCTACGCACGTGCATAAAAACCGCGTCCATTCTAAACTAAAGGCAGTATGTTGGGGTCCATTCTAATTTTGAAACAGAAAATTTTGTTCTCAAACGATCTAAATTACCAATATATCCTCATCTTTATTTATAAGTCATTTATTGCTTGGTCAAATATGAGGGTAAAATGGTCGACAGAATTTGCAGCTTCACAAACACTGTAGCAAGGGGAGTTCCCTTTATATATAGAAATATAGTAATAGATAGATATTATTGTTTTTAGTAAATTGTTGTTATATCTGTTAGTATTGAAAAATGTCACTTATGCAAAAAACAAAAAATGATACGCTAAAGTGATTCAGGGGATGGACACGGTATATGCAATAGAGGGTGGAGTCGGGACTAAAAACGTGGAAGAAGGTTATAATCGTGGACTCGGAAGAGATACTATGAGCAAGTGGGATGAATGAACACTAGGCAGTCTAACTACTCTACAAGTCCAATATCCAAAGCCCATTTTTCAGTAACAAGTATCTGGTTGGGCAGAGATAATCTCTCGTAAAGATCTTATCTCCAAGATATGGTTAAGTTTCTACACCGGCTCACCTGCCTAGGCAACCTGTCGGGGACAGTAGTAAGTCCTTGACACCTTCCGTGTCGCGGGTGGAACAGGGAGCGGTATCACCGTTTTTGTAGGCATTACGCATTCGCGACCGTTAAAATAGCATGCCCATTTTATCCCTGCCCAGAACAAACAGGGCTACAGAGGGGTCCCCCTTTCACGATCCTGCTGCCTTGCATAGCCACGGGAGAGAGTCCCTCCTTTCACATATTTTAGGATGGTTCACATGTTCACTGTTGTAAGGGACAATACGTGTTGGCGTATGAGTGGTGTTTGGTCTTAGCTGTCGATAACTTTTCGACAGCTAAGCACAGGGAACCAAACTATTCTTTTCTTCGGATGATCGAGGAAAAAGTTGAAGAGGTAGTCGGGCTTGTTGTCGCCGCGTAAAACGGGAGCCAACCAGCACAAAAGACCAAACACCACTCATACGCCAACACGTATTGTTCCTCAAAAAACGACTGTCATAGGAAGAACTAGCAACTCATGTCAGTGGTGATAAGAGGAACACGAGCTCCCGGAGCAAGTCCTTCCCAATGGACACGCTGTGCGTGAAGTATCGTGTTAAAAATGATTTGGTTGTTCATGGCATTAGTGTTTAATCAATCTGACACGTGTTTTTAGTGTTCGATCAACAAGTACAGACTCAGTAGTAGTCTTGTAGATAAAAATTATCATTTTGCATCTGCCTAATGATATCACCCAAACGCACAGACAAATCAACAATCTGAATTGCACTTGCCGGAAAAAACAGTGCTTCTTAGGGTAGCAACTGAAGATTAAAGATGATTTATTTAAGAAATTCTATTACGTGTGATAGAAACACAAAAGCTTCATCGTTTGTTGATTACCCTGACTAGAAAAATCAAAATCAACTCTCATAGTAACATTTCATTCCAGTATGTAAGATTTCAGTAGTTTTGTAATAACTGATTGGGGAAAAAAACTCAAAGAAAAAAAAACCCAAAGAACGTATAGAAGTTTCATCAATTTTCTACACCATTTACTAATCTTTCAATGGTGTTTTATCTTCTGTATATCTTCTCCTCTCAATTTCATCAAAATTACTCTGTATATTTTTTCCTAGGAAGATGAAAGGGGGAAATGCATATGAAAGGAAATAAAATATAAAATGGGACACATTTACCTATGAGAAGTTAGAGAAGCAACTTTTGAGAGAAGTTGGAAGCCAGAATTTTTGGCTCCAAAAAAAAGTTGCTTTTTTGCTTATGGAAGTTGTTTCAAAATGACACATCCAAACATGCTTTCGACTTATTAACTTAAAAAAAGTCGAAAAGCTATTTCTTTATCACTATCCAAACGACTTTTCTGCTTTTAGAAGTCGTTCTGAAATATTATTGCCAAACTGACTTCTGATTTTTTAATTTCCAGAAGTCGAAAAGTAACTTCTGAGTGTACATCAAAATGACTTAATGACTTCTAGAAACATATCATTTTTGTGAAGCAAAAGATCTTCCCTTATAACTTCTGCAAATTATTTCTTATTTCTGCTTTTAGTTAACAATCTTGTTTTCACCAACTGGCTCCTAGATCGATCCTAGTATTATTTTTTGTTTCAATTGATTTTGCTTGCCTCTTCATTGTGAGATTGTTTTAAAATTTAACTGGAAAGCTATACTAACCAGAGATAATGACAGTCAAGTACAAGGAGTTGGTACCAAGATTATGCTCAAGTAGCTCAACCTACCTATCTCCCGCTGAAGCTGAGGCTATCTTGTTGGCAGCACAATTCGCAGTCAAAGATGCTTTGAACTTAATCAGGTTTCTGTGAGGTCTGGGGAACATAAGTCCTTGTCAGTTGGAAGCTACGGTAAATCTATTTTTACTTTCTTGACACAAAGAACCAACAAATCCTTAAAGAAAATTTGATATGAATATGAATTAAACTTGGATTCACAAAGCGCAGTGTACAAACTACAAAGTGAAGGAATGATGTTGGTACATGTTTGTTTTGTGGGAGACAAATTTATCAAAAGACGGAAAAAAGCTCGTAGGTATTTCTATGGGAGAAAAAATTTATCTATTCCTGTAGACTTTTATGTGTGATAGTGTTAGAGAATTGCTCGGTCGAACTCTCATGTGTTGCTATCTCAAGCATGTTTGTCAATGTTAGTGATCAAAACTATAAGTCTTGATTTCTAGCCTATTTATAGATGTTTCAGACTAGGACATAGATAGTGTAGTTGAGCTTAGATCTCTTGACGTTCATTTCTTGAAGACGAAGAACTACTAAGGGGAGCTTGTGGAACTTCTTCGACAAAAGGTATGTGGAGACTTGAACTTATCTATCACTTGGAAAGTCTATTTCTACTATCTCCTATATTGAGACATAAGTCGTGTTACGATATAGTTTTCTTTATATACATTTGAGATTTCGAGCTGAGTATATCTCGCTTACATATTTCTCGAAATATATGTTTGTAAGCTTTGTCTTCGACCAAGTTCATCTTATATCATGAGAAAATTGCCGAGTAACATCTTACATGGTTTGTGTGATACAATCATTTGATGTAGGCTTAGAACGTTTCGATAATGATTATTTCAATATCTTGAAAATTGCTTTGATGCTAATAGTGTGTGAAAAAGGCTATTGTCATTATAGAAGAATGTTTCAATGATTGAAATAAAGAGTTGATGATGTAACCATCTTTGGATACATTAGTGTATAAATCCATAAACCGGAAACCAAGAGTATGCATATGTGTGTATACGGAGTTGGCGCATACTGGCGGAAGTTCTCAAACCGAGAATTTCTGTTGAGTTTGGAAACTTGACAAACTCTTAACCAATTACCTTAAGTATGCGTACACGCATTCTGGCGGAAGTTTTCCAACCAAAAATTTCTGCTGATTTTAGAAACTTAACAAACTCAAAACTGGTTGCTTAAGTACGCATACCCGTACGCATATTTAAGCTGGTTACTTTGTCAAATCGGTCAGTTCATAGACTTAAACATTTAATCATAAGGAATGCAATCTTTGCAAACCGTGGTTATACTGTTCATGATTGATTCAAGTGAATCAAACCGATTTGGATTCAATTGTGTTTTCTAAAAAATTGAACAATTCTTTAACTAGTTTCATTTGAGTCATTTGAACTAGTTATGGTTAAGATGAATAAGGTTGATATGAGAGTAATCATATGGCTAACCTCGGTTAACTATTAGTGAACCAACCTGGTGTACACGTTTAGGTACGGTTACATAAACCTAAATGAGGTTACAGTTCATTTGTGTGTAACAAGCTAAGTTCGATCTAACGGTTGAAAGATATTAGCTTGGTTGAATCAGGTTTTTCATCTAACGGTGATTATTGAATGCTTTGTTACAAAGGTAACTTAGATTGCAAATCCTGATTTGAAAACTATATAAAGGAGAACTCTAGCAACTGGGAAGACTAATCCTCATACCTCATGTGTGTTACTAGTTGCATAATTAGAGTCGATTCTCCTTTAACCTTACGTTTCTTCTCGAGACCCTGTAGGTTAACGACTTGAAGACTTCATTGGGATTGTGAAGCCAGACCCAACTATTATCTTTGTAGTTGCGTGATCTTATCTCGTTGTTTCTATCGTGTTGAGTGCAATTGAAATAATTGGCTCGAGATTTTATTTCTTCGATAGGCAAGATAAAAAAGTAATCACAAACAAACTTCGTCTAATCGTTTGTGATTCCACAATAACTTGTTTCGCTAGTTGATTAAGTTTATTGTGAGGTAATTGATAATACTAGGTTGTTCTTCGGGAATATAAGTCCGGTTTATCAAATGGTTTCTGTTCACCTTGATTTATCAAAAGACGAAACAAAAAATCTTGGGTATTTTTGTGGGCGACAGATTTATTCAATCCTTTAGACTTTTCTGTGTGAGACAGATTTGTCTATCAAGTCTTCGACTTTGGGTCGTAGCAACTCTTAGTTGTGGGTGAGATCAACTAAGGGAATCAAGTGCGTAGTATCCTGCTGGGATCAGAGACGTAATGAGCGCAAATGTACCTTGAATCAGTGTGACATTGATTAGGGTTCAACTATAGTCCAGTCCAAAGTGAATTGGTAGTAGGCTAGTGTTTGTAGTGGCTTAATACAGTGTGATGTTCAATCTGGAATAGGTCCCGGGGTTTTTATGCATTTGCGGTTTCCTCGTTAACAAAATTTTGGTGTCTGTGTTATTTCTTTTCCGCATTATATTTTGTTATATAATTGAAATATCACAGGTTGTGCATTAAGATCAATCAATTAGAATATCCAACCTTTGGTTGTTGATTTACATTGATTGACACTTGAACATTGGTCTTTGGTATCGTTCAAGTTGTTTCACATAATAATCAGGCTCACGGATTTCTGTCTGTTTGATTTGCTGATTACATTGTGAAACAGAGATATTAAAACTCTTTGATATACATTATTCTAGATTGAGTCTGACTGTCTATTTGATTCTCTAGAAAGTTTATTGAAGTAAATCCTTTCAGATTGCCAAACGAATTGTTGGGTGTGGTTGTTAGACCCCCCGCATTTTTAATTGGTATCAGAGCAGGCAAACACATTAAAGACCTTATAAGTCTGTGTTTGTAGCGATCTGATATGGACAAAAGTACTATATCAATAAATGCACCACCAGATCCAGGGATTACAGAATTTTCTTCTATGACTGATTTAATCAAATATGTAGAAGAAATTCTATTTAAACCTCCACCAGGTTTAGAATCTCTTGAAGTGTTTTCAGGAATTGAAAAGAAACTTGAAAGCTTATCTCTTGATGTTAAGTTATACCTCCATAAGGAACAAGAATCTCTTGACAAGCTAAATCAAGTTATGAGGAATATTATTAGTGTTGAAGTCGACATTAATTTACTAATCAGTGAGAGAAATGCTCCTCCTCTACGTAACTCAATTGATTGTAACAAATTAAACGAATTACAAGAGGAGTTTAAATCTCAATCATCTGAGTATATCACTTCAATGCATGAATCAGTTCATTATCCAATTCCTGATACTTCCTATCAAGATAGTAGTGTTGTCTTCTTTTATGAAGAAGCTATGATGTCCCTTTTTATCAAAAGAGTTTCCCTTCGCAGTTTAAAAACTATCTGCAAAAACTGTTCTTTATAAGATGGAAAACGAGAAATCAGAAACACAAATTCTTTTGGGTTCTCTTGAAGCTCTGTGATATTCTTATAAAGACAGTTCCTTTGGTGTCTCTCGCTACTATAAAATGTGGGAGCTGTTGGAAAGAAACTCTCTCCTGGTGTCATGGCAGTCAAAAAACTAATCCACTGTGTCCTTGAGTTCACAGGTCTCGGCTCAAGAGGGTTATTTGTTGAGTCTCTACTACAAATACTTTTTGATTATCCAAACTAGTCCCTCTTGCACACGTGTATATGACTCTACTTGAACTTGGTTCCCGTACGTTTTAAATCCAGAACGCACTCGAACCAGCTCAAGTCCACCGCTTGCCACATTAAAAGAAAAAGTTTTTATTTTTCTCTCTTCTTCGTTCTTTTCACCTTCTCTTCACAGTTCGAGTACGATTGAGAAACCCATCTGTTCATGTACCAATCGATCTCATCCTTATTAATTCTCGATCAAATTTTTCTTGGTTTATACCATTAAAATCAGAAGAAGATTTTGCATGTTAGGTCAAGAACGCTTCTCACTTTGCTCACCGGTTTTGAACTCCACCGTCAACAATAGTTCATGAAACAAGTAAGTTGTCCATCCTCTCTGTGGTGTTTTTGTTCAAAAATGGCTTCTAGGAAAAGATTAAGCCGTGGTGAAAGTTCAAGTTCTCAACCCAATCGAAACTTAGATAGTGATAATGAGGCTGAAGATGATTGAAATTGGTCTAGACGTTTTACAGCCTTTTTATGACCCTGCTCTTCAAATTAGCTTTACTAGTCTTCTTGCTAGGAATAAATATATGAAGTTCTTTAAAGGGAAGTTTGTCATAGAAAGGGTTTATGATCGTACGGTTAGCGAACCTGAGTTTCAGAACCAACATGAGTGGGGTTATATTCATGATGGTCTTGGGTCTTCTTATCCTGAGATGACTTTCCAGTTTTATGCTAACCTGCATGCTTCCAACAAAGTCAATTTTTGCTTCAAGACAATGGTTGGAGGAACAACATTTGAGGTACATCGTGAAGTGATGGCATATTGATAGACGCATTTATGTGTCTAATATAGCTCATTTGTATATATTGTTAGTACTCGATATTGTACTTATTCGGTTATTTTATGTATTTGTAGGTGTTTTTGGAAGAATAAAGATTTTGCGGCGAAATTGGCTAAAAAATGGTTTTTGCGCCCGTGGGAGAAAATTACTATACGGACTCTCATTTTGGATAAGGGGTAACCTAATTACTAAGGGGTGACCCATTTCCAGGCATCTGCTAAAGGGAGACCGGAACTGGATAGGGGGAGGTCATCTTCAAAGTTTCAAAACTGGATTTTGGCGGGAAAAAAGGCAGCAGCAGTCAACAGTTTTGGATCAAGGATTTGAGCGACCTAGCAGGCGATTCAATGGGCAAATTTGGTACCCACGGACTCACGACATAAGGGACCTGTTAGAAGCGATTAGACCCATCTAATTGGGCTGGATAAGTCAGAAAACACACAAAGTCAGACAGTGCACACGGTCCCTGTTTAGGGTTTTCAATTGGTTTGAAAGATTTGGGAGAGATTCTTGCGTGGGATATACTTCAAAACAGTTGAGTTCAAGCCAGAGAAGATTTGGGAGCAATAGAATAGCTAACAGACGCATACAAAGATCGACAGATAGAATTATTGTTAAAACTGCACGTGAAGAATAAGAGATTTATTCTCGAATTGATCGAGTTTCTAGGGAATCTGAAGGCTATATATAGTTGGGTTTTTGTCATAGAAGGGTTAGAAACCCTGAGGAGAGAATTAGGAGAGAGTTCGGAGCCGAAACGAAGAACAGAAATCATACCTGCTTGTTGCTGCTTGCTGCGGAGGAGGAAGACGAAGACAGGAAGAACGGACTCGCAGAGTCAGTCGTTTTTCGACAGTGCTACAGCGAAACAAACTGTCGTTATCTACAGCATATCATTATTATCGTATATAAACAGCATCATCTGTTTTGTAACAGCGACGCTGTAACACTTCTACAGCGTTGCGAATTTCTGTTTCATCTTATTTCTTCAATAAAAACACCTATTCAGCCATGAGTGATTATTTTGTGTGTGTTTTTACCATGAAGAGCTAAACCCATTAGCCAAGGCGACGGAGGAAGCCATTGTTCCACATTAATTGGTATAATTCTAATTTTATTATTTATTTGCAATATTATTATTTGATTATTTGCATGGGATTGAATTGAAATATTAGTTCTTATTGAATAGTTGTGAATTAATTTGATGAAGCATGCTGGGTTTTAAATACTTTTGATGTTTTATACTCTTTGATTACAACTATTACTTCAAGAATATACTTGAGGCAAATATTAGAATTATTTTTAAAGATAAAATTGCATGAATATTATTTAGAGTTTACTATTTATTTGGTCAATGGTGGAATCCTAGTCTTGGTATTTTTCTCCAAAACTTTGAATTATTTTATTTAGTTGCTGTTTAATTTAAATCTATAAAAATTGTTTTCTTCACAAGTCTGAAAAGACCCAGTTTTTACCACTACTACAATCACTATTTGAAAAACCATCAAATTTTTGGCGCCGCCGACGCGGACCTGTGTTTAGTTAGCATTTTTTTTAGATTTTTTTTTTTATTTTTTGTTCTTCTTTACGTTTTTTGGGTTTTTCTTGTTTCCTTGCAGATTTTTGAAGATTGGAGCGAAAGACAATTTTGCCAAAGCTTGTGGTGATTTACTTAAAGTTTGGGAGCGAAAAGCAAAGCTATAGGAACGAAAGAAGAAGAATTTTTTGATAAAAAGAGAGAAAAAAAAGAGAGACATTTTTATTTTTGTAATTTTTTTTCAGACTTTTTTTTTTTTTTTTTTTTTATGGACTTTGGACATTAATTTTGGGACATTTTTATTTTTAAACCCTACGGAAGGGTATCCTTAAATAAACTGTTTGCAGGGAAGGACGGTGATTACAATATCACCTCGGCCCCTCGGGTTCGCACACGACATAGGAGTCGTGGCCCGAGTCGACTTCAGCGGTTCTTCGCCCGTCTGGTACGGGAGGTAAAATTCTAAACACCCGCGAATCTCCTGCAAGCGGGTTACTGGACTCCTTAAGGTGAATATATGCTGAGGACTTGAATATGGACTGTTTTTAAATTCCTAGTAAAGGGCAAGGACTGGACCATATAAGATAAGGGTTCGGATTTTTCATCACCGCTCCCCTCTTGCCCGCCTTAGGAAAACGAAACCTAAAGCGAACCTAAGCCTAAAATTTGGACTAGAAAGAGACCTATAGGGATTCGAAAAATATTGGTTACTCTTTTAAGCACACCTCGAAGTTCTTGACGGTTTCTGCGAGTTGAATGCGTGACTGCGCCGCATTGGATCGGTGAGGTTTTGGGTATCAAAGCTCCACTGAGCTTCCCTCGCCTCGATTCAACTTGCTTTAACTCGGATTGATTCCAGAGGGGTTTGCTAAATTGTAATTCCCTTTCGAAGGATTAGAAGCTGGTCTAGAAACAATCTAAGTGGAGCCATCATGCTTGTTGTTTGCTAGAAATCTTTAGGTTTGCTGTGGTAAAGTCGAGTCAGCCTGCTGTGTGATTGCTAGAACCTTCCTGTTAGGATTTTTTTTTATTTCTTTTTGAATTCTTTTTAGTGTATGCCCGATTTTGTTAATAGGGCTTGGAAAAGAGATACTCTAGGTCGATTGATTAGCGAAAAACCTAGTAGTTCTTCTGATTTAAGCAGGGAGCTCGAAGACTCTTCTTTGGAGAGCCCTGTTTTTGGAAACTTCAGTTTTGAGAATTTATCTCTGAGTGACAAAAGTACCCCTAGTACTCCAGTTGTGCCAGCGATGGCAACTTTGAAAGATTACATGTTCCCAACTAGGACCAACCGAGCTTCATGCATTAAATTGCCAGCCACTACGGCTAATTTTGAGATAAAACCTAGTATTCTTCAGATGATCCCTATATTCTTAGGAAAGGATGATGAGAACCCTTATTTCCATATTAGGGACTTTGAGGAAATCTGTGGGACAATTAGAATAAAAGACCTTACTGATGAAGTCTTGAAACTTAAGATGTTTCCTTTTCCTTGAGAGATAAAGCCAAGACCTGGCTAACAACCTACCATCTGAATCCATAGAAACATGGCAGGAACTTATCGCTGCCTTCTATATGAAATTCTACCCTAAGCATAAAACTGCAGCTGTTAGGCAGAAAATTAGTGCTAGTGTGCAACAAGAGGGAGAGTCTCTTTATAGGTTTTTAGAGCGATTCAATGATCTCCTATCTCAGTGTCCTCACCATGGATTTGATAATATGAAACTTGTACAGATTATTTATGATGGTTTAGACTATTCGACCAAAGCCATGGTTGAGTCTATGTGCGCTGGTGAGTTCACTAGTAAAAATGCTGATGATGCTTTTACCTTCTTAGGATATCGCTGAAAAATCCCAACAGTGGGAATTGTGTGAACCCCCTAAAAGACTCTTGGTCAATAGAAGTAGCACCAATATGGTAGATACGAGTTTTGGTTCAGATGCTAAGTTTGCTGCTTTATCAGAAGGTTAGAAGCTTTGGAAATGGGTCAGTCTAAAAATAGGTCCCTTGTTGAACCTAATAGAGCCTCTCAAGTCTCTAGTTGTGGAATAGAGCCCGATAATTCATTTTGGGAAGGTCAGGTTAGTGAAGAGCAAGCCCATGCTGTCTATAACAATGCTAGGTTTGAGAACCGTCAGAAGTTTGACCATACTCAGAAACCTACAACCCTGGTTGGAGAAACCATCCTAATTTCTCTTGGTCTAAGGGCCAGAGTCAAGGCCAGTCTAGCAATTCTCAGCCTCCCCCAGGTTTTGGTTTAAGAACTCTCAGGTCAAACCCAGTTTCAGAACACTTCGAGAAAAAGATCTCTACCTTAGAGGATCACTATGTTAGTAAATAACCATGAAATGCTAACAAAGAACCACATGAGCTTTCAACAAGAAACTAGGCAAGAATTGAAGAATAATTCCCAGAGTCTTGCCAAATTAGAACTTCAAGTAGGACAAATAGCTAAGTTTATAAGTGAGAGAGAAGATGGAAGGTTCCCTAGTCATACTGATCCCAACCCAAAAGGAGAAAATCGTACAATCATGTGAATGCTGTCACAACCCTTAGGAGTGGAAAGAAAGTTGACAACAAGGTTGCCATGCCTGATAGTGAACATGCTGTAGTTCACCCTGCTGAGCCAGAAAATGAGAGACTGATAGAGTCTCCAAAGACCAATGAGGGTCCTGTTGAGCCCCTTTGTTCCCAGAGCCCCATTCCCCAGCTGCTAGTTCCGACTAAGAGGGAGTCCAACTTTAATGATATATTGGAGGTTTTTAAGCAGGTTAATATCAACCTTCCATTATTAGATGCAATTAGGCAGATTCCCTCTTATGCCAAGTTCCTTAAGGACTTGTGTACGCGAAAGCGTAAGCTCAGTGTCCAGAAGAAAGCCTTCATAGCTAGTCATGTGAGTTCTATTATTCAGAATACCACTACTCCTAAGTATAAAGACCCAGGGTCCCCTACCATTTCTTGTACAATAGGTAAGTACCGTGTTGAGAAAGCGTTGCTTGACTTAGGAGCCAGTGTGAACTTACTGCCATACCATGTGTACCTTAAGCTAGGACTTGGTGAGATGAAACCTACCCAGATAACACTCCAGTTAGCTGATAGGTCCGTTAAAATCCCTCGTGGTGTGATCGAGGATGTTCTTATTGAGGTCGACAAGTTTATTTATCCAGTGGATTTCGTGGTCCTAGATACCCAACCTGTCCCCGACCCAGAGAACCAAATACCTGTGATTTTAGGTCGCCCATTCTTAGCTACGTCTAATGCGATCATAAACTGTCGAAATGGTATTATGAATCTATCTTTTGGTAATATGACTATTGAGCTGAATATTTTTAATGTAAACAAGCTACATTCTGAGCTAGATAGCACATGTATTGAAGAGGTGAACATGATAGGAACCTTAGTTCAGGAGTCATTACCAAACATCGTACCGGAAAATACATTGGAGAGTTGTTTATCCCATTTTAGCCTGGATTTCGACGATGATAGTAACATTGAACAAGTAAATGCTCTGTTGGATTCTGTTCCTATGTTAGATATTGATATATGGAAAGATAGGTTCGAACCATTACTAGCTTCTGAGTCTATCTTAATACCTTATTTAAAAGAGCCTCCTGAGTTGGAGTCTAATATACATTTTTAGGCCCACCCGAGTCTTTCCCTGTGATTATAGCCTCCGATTTGGATAGTGATCAGGAAAGTAGTCCAGAGACCGTGCTTCAAGAAAATAAGGAAGCCTTAGAGTGGACCATAGAAGATATGAAGCAAGCTGAGGATGAACCACCTGATTATGACTTAGAGAAAGCAATTGACCTTTTTCAAGAACCCGATGGTCTAGAAATTAGGAACATTGTGACTAGTCATTGTAGAGGCACCCAAAATTCTAAGTTTGGGGGTAGAGATTGTCAATTATCCCCAATAGAAGTCCCTAACTTGGGACTCAAGCCTAGTGCATCTGAGGTATCGCTTGAGTGTATTCAGACTCCACAACCTGATCCGCCTGATAATGTCCAGGAGAAAATCCATATGTTAGAGACCCGTTTTTCGGATGAATCTGTTTGCCGAGACACTCATATGAAGCCCAAGTGGGCACCTCAGATAAATCCAGTTGTCTTGCGAGAAACTTTAGATCAGGTTGTGCTCTATCTGCTCATTTTTCTGATCTTGAGCATTTGTCTCCTATTTGTGGCAGTTCTATTTGGTCTTATGGACCCACAATTATTTCGACTATTGGTATACGACTTTGGAAGGTGAAAATTCTTTTTGAGGTATTTGATGTCTAGCTAATGACTATAAATTTAGCATTTACTGGGAGGCTCCCGCGTTCATGTGATACGGTAATATCCTTCCTTATTTCTTTTCCCTCCAGTGGTAATAGTTTCTCCTTGTTCATGCTTTTATTTTCATCCTTAGAACATTGAGGACAATGTAAGATTTAAGTTTGGGGGTGGGGAAGAAACACTTTTTGTTAGCTTTTAGTTGCAATAAATAAACTCCAGAGCCTAGAAATTTATGCCTATTGAGGATTGCACTAACTAATCTAAGTGGATGGAAGCATTTTGATTGTAGGAGTTTGAGGAACCAATCTGATTAGATGGAAACATCTAAAGAGTCTATTCATAAAAGCACAGAGCTCAGATGTTAGAAATAACATGATAGTTTCACCATATCTCGTTGAGTCCTTTTCACTTCTATTTTTTTTTATTTTGTTTTTAAACTATGTTTCTCTAAGTGATAGGTGGGGCCCACGATTCAAGTTGTTACCAATGCTAGGGTGAATTAGAGTGATTGAGATACCATGAAAAAAAAATTGAAAAAAAAAAGAGATGAAAAAAAAAAAAAAAAAAAAAAAAAGATGAAAAAAAAAAAAAAAAAAAAAAAAAAAAAAATTGAGACCAGACCATTTGACCAAAAGGAATAAATTCAATAAAGTCGACCACTGGTACCCTTGTATATGCCAGTTGTGTTGACCTAGAGTTAGGTTATCGACCACTGGTACCCTTGTATATGCCAGTGTGTTGATATTAGTCAGACTAGTATCTCAATCCATTAGGATAGGTTCATTTTGGCGGAGGCCTTCAGACAGATATGGGAAACGCGTTCACTTAGTAAACATCAAAACCATCTATGTTTTTCTATATCCATCTTCTTGATCTATCCATGTGATTAGTTTTGACTCCGAATATGATGTCCATAGTGCAACTATCTGAGTAGAGCTCTGTCACTTTATATGAATTTTAGTATGCTTGAGTGCAAACTCGTGTACAACAATTGGAATTTCGCATCAGGGTACTTCTTCCTGTAGTCAATAAGTATGCCAACCAAGGAGATTCTTTAGTGCCTTCCAAGGTTCTGCGTAGATAGCTAAGGTCTGGAGTACAGGTTTTGTGGGTATATCTCTGGTAAGCCCTCCCGAGACTAAACTCGGCCACTAGGGCCACCTAGGGGTTTAAAGGCTTATTGCATACGCTAAATGCAATCGACGATGCCTGCGACAGTGAGTTAGGATTTTATTTTGTAGTTTTGATTTGCTCGGGACTAGCAAATAATAAGTTTGGGGGTATTTGATAGACGCATTTATGTGTCTAATATAGCTCATTTGTATATATTGTTAGTACTCGATATTGTACTTATTCGGTTATTTTATGTATTTGTAGGTGTTTTTGGAAGAATAAAGCTTTTGCGGCGAAATTGGCTAAAAAATGGTTTTTGCGCCCGTGGGAGAAAATTACTATACGGACTCTCATTTTGGATAAGGGGTAACCTAATTACTAAGGGGTGACCCATTTCCAGGCATCTGCTAAAGGGAGACCGGAACTGGATAGGGGGAGGTCATCTTCAAAGTTTCAAAACTGGATTTTGGCGGGAAAAAAGGCAGCAGCGTCAACAGTTTTGGATCAAGGATTTGAGCGACCTAGCAGGCGATTCAATGGGCAAATTTGGTACCCACGGACTCTACAAGACATAAGGGACCTGTTAGAAGCGATTAGACCCATCTAATTGGGCTGGATAAGTCAGAAAATCCACACAAAGTCAAGACAGTGCACACGGTCCCTGTTTAGGGTTTTGAATTGGTTTGAAAGATTTGGGAGAGATTCTTGCGTGGGATATACTTCAAAACAGTTGAGTTCAAGTCAGAGAAGATTTTGGGAGCAATAGAATAGCTAACAGACGCATACAAAGATCGACAGATGGAATTATTGTTAAAACTGCACGTGAAGAATAAGAGATTTATTCTCGAATTTGATCGAGTTTCTAGGGAATCTGAAGGCTATATATAGTTGGGTTTTTGTCATAGAAGGGTTAGAAACCCTGAGGAGAGAATTAGGAGAGAGTTCAGAGCCGAAACGAAGAACAGAAATCATACCTGCTGCTGCTGCTGCTGCTCGAGGAGGAAGACGAAGAAGGAAGAACGGACTCGCAGAGTCAGTCGTTTTTCCACAGTGCTTACAGCGAAATCAAACTGTCGTTTATCTACAGCATATCATTATTATCGTATATAAACAACATCATCTGTTTTGTAACAGCGACGCTGTAACACTTCTACAGCGTTGCGAATTTCTGTTTCATCTTATTTCTTCAATAAAAACACTTATTCAGCCATGAGTGATTATTTTGTGTGTGTTTTTACCATGAAGAGCTAAACCCATTAGCCAAGGCGACGGAGGAAGCCATTGTTCCACATTAATTGGTATAATTCTAATTTTATTATTTATTTGCAATATTATTATTTGATTATTTGCATGGGATTGAATTGAAATATTAGTTCTTATTGAATAGTTGTGAATTAATTTGATGAAGCATGCTGGGTTTTAAATACTTTTGATGTTTTATACTCTTTGATTACAACTATTACTTCAAGAATATACTTGAGGCAAATATTAGAATTATTTTTAAAGATAAAATTGCATGAATATTATTTAGAGTTTACTATTTATTTGGTCAATGGTGGAATCCTAGACTTGGTATTTTTCTCCAAAACTTTGAATTATTTTATTTAGTTGACTGTTTAATTTAAATCTATAAAAATTGTTTTCTTCACAAGTCTGAAAAGACCCAGTTTTTACCACTACTACAATCACTATTTTAAAAACCATCACATATTTGCTGAACTTATCACTTGATCGCTCTTTTGCAATTCCTCAACCTGAGAATCACAGACCGACTCAGGGTCAGCTATCCGAATTGCTTCTAAACAGAAGTGAATCGTGTTCTGGGGGCAAGTTGTCTGTTGACATCATTAGCTTTCATTTGAAGGTCTTCAGTAAATTGGTTGTTGCAAATTTGATTCCCAGTACACTTGATAAGAATCTATGGAGCAGAACCCTTGTTGAGATGGTTTGCTATCTTATCTCTGGTGAAGAGATTGATTTATGTGGTCTGATTATTCGTCAGATGATTCATATGGTTTCACAGAAAAAGAATCTTGGGTTTCCATGTCTAATCAGCCGAATTTGCAGTCAATTCAAGGTTCCTCCTATGGGTATCTGCACTGGCCATGCTACTCCTCTATCCCAGACCGACATGAACAAGATGAAGAAACCAGTCACTTAAAAAGGCAATCTTCTTAATGAAAGAATTGAGTGCTTACAGGAACAACTAAGCTATGTGTTTGGAATTCATCCTGGACTGACTGAACCTGTCTACAAGATTGCCGAGAAATATAATCGCAATCAAGCTTAGTTTCTTTATTTTTTTTGTTAAACTTCTTGTTGAGTGATTTTCTAAGGGTTGTAATAACTTTATATTTAGCCTTGAATGGTTTTTCTTCATTTAAAAATTATTGCATCCATAAGAAGTTTAACATTTGTTAAAAAGTCATCTATATTATGTCGGTATGAATGTATTAATTGGAGATAAAATGAACTTTTGACATTACAAAAGTGAAAGCCTTTTTATGTCATGTTTTGATAAAAATAAAGGATAAATTTTTTGTTTACAAGGATTAAGTCTATTATATGTCATTGTGCAAATAGTGATGAAAGATAGAATGAATCCTTGTTTATTGGTCGATCTCCGATCCACATTTTTGTGCACATACTGCGTTGCTCCGTAAGGTTTCTTGTGTTTGAACATAAACGATTGAGTTGAACATTCTTTTACGTCTAGCTTAGTTGTTGCTCCGTAAGGTTCCTTATGATTGAGCATGACCAACTAAACTAATCATTCTCTTTTGGTTATTTTAGTTGTTGCTCCGTAAGTTTATCTTATGTTGAGCATGACCAATTGAATTGATCATTTTCTTATGATTAATTTAGTTTTATTTTTCAATTGAACTAACCATGGGTTCTCTTGTGGTTATTTCAATTGAATTTTGTGGATACAAATTCATGTTTTCATGTGATTTGGTTGTCCGAAGAAATCCTTCTTTTCTTGTGAAAGTAAGGTCGCCTTTGTTGTTCCTTCGGGGATGACATTTTGTGGGGAAGAGTTCATTTTGAACTTGAGCTTAATTGCCAAATCTTTGTGGGGTGTGCGGTTGTGGAATATTTAGGGGTTATCTTATATCTTTATTAACTCCTTGATGAATGCATTTAGCTTCGTCTTTACGACTGCATCTAAATTTGTTGGTATGTTAATACACCTTTTGGTCATGATGTATCTCCGTAAAAATTTCATTAGGATCCCACTAATTTTCGTACCTTTTGCTCAATAAATATCTTCACATTTTGGACTTGAGTAGTATTTCATAACTTCCTTTTGCTTGTACATTATCCGGCCCACAAATCCATTGGATATGTCGGTGTTATATATAAATTTCCGGTATTCCAGCTTAAGAATATATGGGTTATTGTTACCCCAATAACTCTCTCATGTTCCCTATTTAAAACCCTAGAACCCTATAAAAGATTGTATGGTCTTTGTTCTTTACCGCCCGGAATCAGAAGAATTCGTGATATAGTTTCGTTTATCACCCGTAGTTGTAAACTGAATCTAGTGTTATTCCCTCGTAGGGAAGTGGATTCGGTTCACAAACTATGGTTTATGAACGGAACAATAATGTTACTATACAATTTTTTTCCGCCAGTTTATGTATGGTTGGGTTTGTTTATATCTTCACTTGTTTTGAATTAACATTTGCTACGGGATGATCTAGACTCCCTACCAAGTGAGTGTGGTGTTCCTCTCTCTTACCCTATCTCCAAAAACATTCACTGCAGCACGTAAGTTATCCATCATATATATATATCTTACACACAATCTCCAAAATTTCATAATATCAGGTTACTTTGGTGAATTAAATTGATTCCCAATGATGTTTCCTGATCTTTTTCACTCTACTACGCACTTGCAGGATTAACTAAAGTTGGGGACGCATTGCTGGAAAATAAAAGGAAAAGATCCCTGCTAGTAGTGGCCAGTCAAAAGTATTGACATATTTTTTTTTGGGACATCATCAAAAAAAAATGTAAAAAAGAACATGTAAAAAGCTGGGATATGATAGCGGAAATGCTATTCAGTGCTCTAATCACAGCACTACTTACAGCTCAAATCCATGTGTTCCAGTATTATTGGTCAAGATTGTTAAGCTGTGACCCACCTTTTCACCAAAATCCCCAAATCTAGGGTCTGGATGTGGTTGAGTGCTAAGTAGTGCTGCAATAAGTGTGTGGAATAGCAGCTCCGATATAATAAAGTATATTAATGACGGATTACTTGTTTTGACATTATCGGTTTACGTGACATCATCAAAAAGGAAAGAAAACAGTTACTAGACCCACCGTGGAAAAAACAGAGTTGCTAGACCCACATTATCGATTTACGTGACATGCAAAACGAGCGCTCTACCATTTGAGCTACATCCCCTTTCGGTACGACGATATCCAGCAAATTCCAAAAAACTATACCATATAATCAATGATTCAAATATTTTACCAGCTCAAGAATCAGCTTTCCATGTATTACTGGGACCTAAATGTATGAAAAAATCTAAACAAAGATTGTTTGCATATATATTTTCAAAAAAGAATCCCGATAATAAAATAAAATCACGAGACGAATGTAGAAAATGGCTTTCTATTAATTGAATTATCAAAAGAATTATGAATGAATAAGTAAATTACATCTATATTTGTTATGATCGGTAAAGTAAGGATAAATTTTTGATATGGGCGTTTTTTGATGGGGGCATGAGGGACAAATCAGGAGTTGACATGTGTTTTTCATATTAATTGATTCAACTAATTTTGCTTCTAAAAATATCAAAGATAAAATATAAGCAATTAAGATAACCAATATTTTCTCAAAAAATAAACTTGTCTTGTTTTTTTGGAAACAAAATTTGTTGGAATCAATTAATATGAAAAACACATGTCAACTCCTGATTTGTCCCTAATGCCCCCATCAAAATACGCACATCAAAAATTTATCCCGTAAAGTATAAAGAAAAAACACATGAAAGAGATTTGCCGGTGTAGTGAACCTCTCACAGCTAAAAGAATTATCGTTCGACGCCAGTTTTTTATTTGCTCAACTGTAACGAGATACGAAACAAACTATTATCAACAAGAAAACATTCAACCTCTGGTGCTAAAACCAGTTTTTATTTGATACAAATGTAAGGTAAAATACAGATTTCTGCAAATGCCTGCAGTAAAAAAGCCAGGTATCTCCATAATGGAGAGGTGCAACAAGAATAACAAACTCTTATCATATTTGCTATATCAAGAAACTAAATGACAATTTAAGAAGTTGCATTATAAGCCAAAAGAGTGTAACTGATCACACCAAAGCTACCTTAAATTGGTTCAGAAAGATATTGCATGTTCATCCTTGTGATTACTATATAAACCCCATAGCTCTTCTCCATTAAGCACAGCAAAATCATAAAATCAACTAGTAAACAATATAGACACAATAACATATATACTACTTTTAGTAAATTCTCATAAAAGAAAGATGATGAAGGTGTTTTTTTGTGTTGTTGTTGTTCTAGCCATGGCTCATATGATGGTTGAACCAAGCCAAGCAGCCTTTACCTGTACCGATGTTGACCGGTGCCTTGTGCAATGCATGCCGTACTTGGTCGGCACTGCAACTGTGCCTGCTCCAGCATGTTGTGATGGAGTTAAGCAAATCAAAGGGATGGCAGTTACCATCGAAGACAAACGCCAAGCGTGCGGCTGTGTTAAAGATGCGGCTAATAAGTACCAGAACATAAAAGAAGATGCAGCCAGTGGACTCCCTACCAAGTGTGGTGTTCCTTTCTCTTACCCTATCTCCAAAAACATTGACTGCAGCACGTAAGTTATCCATCATAATCTTAGCTAATTAACTAATCTTAACTTGCACGATCTCCAGAATTTCATAATATCAGGTTACTTTGGTGAATTAAATAGATTCCCAAGGATGTTTCCCTAATCTTTTTCACTCTTCGCACTTGCAGGATTAACTAAAGTTGGGGACGCGTTGCTGGAAAATAAAAGGAGAAGATCCCTGCAACTCTCTTAGATAAATGCTTGATTAGCCAGTTTTATTTAAGTATGGTTTTATGTGGAATTGCTTGTTAATGGAGTTATGGTTCACTCGAACCATCTCTCATAGTAAAATATATTATAATATCAGTATAAATAAAGTTCTATTAAGTCTACATTGTAGACACTGATTTATGATCAGACAAAGAAGTGCATTACTATTACTGTTCTGTATGAGCTTTTGCTATTTCTTGTCTTCCGAGATACCACTTCTTTGGGTAAAAAGAACTAAAAGAAAAAACTTTAGTAAGAAAACCAAGTAGTGGCCAGTCAAAAGACATACTCTGTTTTTGCAACATCATCAAAAAATGTAAAAAAGAACATGTAAAAAACTGGCGGATTACCTGTTTTGACATAATCGGTTTACGTGACATCATTAAAAAACGGTAGAAAAAGAAGAACATGCAGATGCAGGGGATCGAACTCTTAGATCGAACTCTTACCTCTCGCATGCAAAGCGAGCGCTCTACCACTTAAGCTACATCCAGCAAATTCCAAAGAACTATACCCAACAAATCAATGATTTAAATATTTTACCAGCTCAAGAATCAGCCTTCCATATATTACTAGGCCCCAAATGTATGGAAAAGTCTAAACAAAGATTATTTCGATATATATTTTCAAAATAGAAATCCCGAAAATAAAATAAAATCACGAGAAAATCTCGATTGTTTTTTCCGGAATAATTTTTAGAAGAAGGCTATTATTGGGGCGTTACCATTCAATAGAGGGGCTTCATTTAGATATTTAGTGACCAAAAATCTAGTTATGGGGTACTTTTGATTCAATAGCAACTGTCCAAACTACCCTTCAATTAAAATTAAAAATTAAAAACAGAAACAAAACCTAATTTCTATTCTTCATTCTTCACATTTCAATTGCTCTTCTTCTTCCTCTCCTCTTTCTCTTCATCCTTTTCATCGTAAATCCATTTGAATTCATTTCATCGAACAAACCCATGGTGTATGTAAGGTAATAATCGAACATACCCATCTTCGTTTACTTGTTTTTGTGCTTAAAATAGGTTAGATTGAATGAAATCGAAGTAAAATTAGGGTTTAGTTACTTTTTGCTAGTGTTACGTCTGGGTACGTTACTAGATTTTTCAACCGTAATTTAGTTTTTGAAGAACTTACGTCTAGGTTTAGTTCAATTCAACCGTAAACTTTGATTTGCATGTTGTATTACGTCTAGGTTTAGTTGAATTCCAACCGTAATTTTTAATTTTACGTCTAGGTTTAGTTGAATTCAAACCGTAATTTTCAATTTTACGTCTAGGTTTAGTTTACTGAATTTTCCTTTCGTCAACCTAGCCGTAAATTTCAATTTTACGTCCAGGTTCCTTTTAATTCCAACCGTAGAAATTGATTTTACGTCCAGGTTTGGATTGATTCCAACCGTATAATTAATTATTATCTAATAAAATTAAAATTAACTAAAGGTTTGTTCGGTCATTACAAAATCATTTGAGATAAGGGGTTTTTGATATTATTTCTGGGTGATCCGTTTTTGTCCTATTAGGTGACGCGCCTCTAATGAAATGTGACGCCCCAATAATAGCCTTCTTTTAGAAGGCATTGACTAAATGTAACCCATTCTTAAGTTAAATACAACCTTTATTGAAAATACCAAGTATTTGTGAACCAATCTGATTTGGGTATAATCACCCACCTGTTTTCGTGCAAACTGTTTCGTTTCAGATTTAAGTTGCTCAAACTTCCATGATTTTTTTCTTTGTCCACATTTTATTGTTCTTCTCAGGATCACAACGTTAAACAAAACATTTTTTTTTATAATTATACTAATCATTAATTAACTTAATCGAATACGTGATTATGATCTATTTAAATAATTTTAGGCAATTGTGTTGATCCGTTGATCACGAAATGATTATATTAATTCCATAACCGATGATGTTTTGATTTTTATATATAACCAATAATACCAGTCTAATTCATTCGAAGTTTGTGATTACAAACCAATCCCTTCAGCAGTTTTAATCGTTCTTGATCACAACCCTTATTATCATTTCAAGGAAACCCTAGAAAAATAATAATTTTAGAAAGATATTATCAATTATATGATTCATTCTCGAGAAAAAGGTTAGTCACCGTGATAACATGTTAAATTGTTGATGATGTTCATGTGGTGTTAGCAATGATACCTGATTAGGTTTATCTCCGTGGATGGAATTGCTGAAAGATGCAGGCGTACATGCATTCGTCTAGTTTTTAAGAAGTCCAACAGTGGGTTTGGATTACCCACATTAGTGTAGGTTACTGATAAAATTGTTCGTAAAGTAAGGGTTGCATTTAGTTAAAACGGAGGTTGTATTTAGTCAATGCCGAAAAGAAAATTCCCTTAAATAAGACTAATTCTCAATATACTCCTCATTTTTTCGGCCTGGCATCACCATTGGATATGTCGGTGCTTGTATATCTTATTTCTGGTATTCCAGCATAAGAATATGAGGGTTATTGTTACGAATTACCGCACTAACCCTCTCATGTTCCCTATTTAAAACCCTAGAACCCTAAACGAATATGCATTATCTCCGTTCTTTACCGCATGTTGTTTGGTTTATGACTCATAGTTGCAAACTAACTCTAGTCTCATTCCCTCACACGGGATTAGATTTGGTTCGCAGCTATAATTTATGAACCGAACAATGTTACAATTTTTTTCCGTTCTTTATTTGCAAACTAACTCTAGTGTACGTATGGTTGGATTTATTTCTTTCACTTGTTTTGCATCAACATTTGCTGCTGCAATTATACGCGATAAAGAAGAATCTTTGCTTTCTTCTGCTTTTGGAGAAGCATGTTTATCCTTAAGGTTACTCAGGTGAGATTCCAAGGATTTTGGCTGATCTTTTTCGGTTAAGAAATTTGATAGACGTACATGCTAAAACTAAACACTATGCACACTTGCAGGATCAACTAAAGTTGGAGACGCTTTGCTGGAAAATAAAAGGAGAAGATGCCTGCAACTCTCTTTAGATAAAGGGTTCTGTGTCCTCAGACTGTTTCTTGATTAAGGTTTGGAAATTTTCTTGCTCTACTTACATGTATCGTCATGGTTTCTGAATTATTTGCAACTTGCATATCAGATCTGCGTTTCCTATTGGTGTTGCTACTTTGCTTCGGCTTTTGCGTTTTACTAATGGTTTAAAGGTTTGCCGCGTAATGGACAATATAAGTGTTTGTCATTTTTCTGACAGATTCTCTAGATCCAATTGGGGCATCTTTGTGCGAATATATGCGGAGCTTAGGAGGGATGATGATGCCGAGGAGAGGGAGATGCTATATCCTAGTTACTAACTTGACATTTAATATCATTCAGTTGAACTACTCCATAAATATATGGTTGTCTTGTTTTAAAGCTAACTTCAAATGTCGTCTATTTGATTATTCTTTCCTTTCAGTAAGTATTGCATGAATTGTGTCAGAATCTAGTAATGTTGTTTTGTTCGTCAACCTTAGTTTTGTTGGAAAATTGAGTACAATTCCGTATGTATATGAATAGAAAATCCTCGGTCTAGTACCCGTTTGGATTTGGGTTGTAAATAGTGGTTTGGGCTTAATCCTAATTTAGCCTGTTAATTAAGTTAAGTCAGTTTTAGTTTTGTGTTTGAAACTAAACAAAACCTAAAACGGAAAACGTGAAGGGAATTCAAAAGACGCAACACGCAACCCTTGGAAAAATGCTTCTAACATCATGACTCTTAATTGAAGAGGTATTTGAAGCATCATGATTCTTCATTGAAGAGGTACTAGTAATCTCTATAAATACCCTGCACACACTTAGAAAAAATTAATCGATCAGAAACATAATCATCATTCTACTTGCATTCTAAAGTTTGTGTCAAAGAGAGAGTTCATCACTTTAAGTCTTGGTTCGCCGTTTCTCGAAGTTTGGAGTGCTACTACATCGAGAAGAAAGTCGTTGTATCTTGGGAGACAGACATCGATAATCCGTAAGCACCAGTGCGGGTTGAATCTGTCTTAAGGCTAGAGGATATAATCCTTACCTCGACTTTGGTTTGTCTAATTGGGTTTGCATTTCTCTTCTTCTTCTCCGTTTGTTTTATTACAGCTTATACACAAGATTGCCAACAGTTGCAAACTAACTCTAGTCGTCCAAATGTGTTGTGAAGAAAACCAAATTTGCACGGTTAGTGTTATTTGCTTACAACTATGATTGATGAACCGTATAAAGTTACCAAATTTTTTCACCATTAATGCAATATCCACTAATAGAAAAAACTTAAGTAATACAAAGTTGTGGCCAGTCGGAAGTTTTTTATGAAACAAGAAAAAAAATCAGCACGACATTGTCAGAGTACTTAGAGCTTCTCCAATGGTTGTTGTATGTATTTCCTATGTGGCAACACAAACAAAACATCTTTATTCCAAATTTTCTTAAATTTAGGTGAAAAAAGTTAGTCATCTCCAGTGGTATTGGTTGTGATCATTTTTTTTAAATGTAAATTTTATGTTTACTAATTTTAAGATTTTATTAGATATAAAAATGATTATTTATTGTATTAGAATTAATTTTAGTAAATAAAATATATTTTTAATTAAAAAGGACTAGGACGGTAGACAAGGCTCCAGATCTTCTGTTTCGAAATGCCTATATTCCTCTGTTCCATCCAATCTCCAACAACCACCTGTCTCCAATTTGTTAACAAATTTGGACATGAGAACTTAGACTAATTTAACGAATTTTCTAACAGAAAAAAAACCTCGTGTTTTTAGGGGCCACTCAAAAGGATTTAGGGGCCATCAAATTTATACCCATCCAAAGACTCTAGTTAAGGGGTACCCTATATGATATTGAAGTTACATAAAAGTCCTTCTGGTAAAACCGTATAAAAACCAAATCAAAAAAAATTCTACTCATTTCAACTCTTCTTCTTCCAGTTTCATATCTTCTGATTGTGGAAGAAAAAAACTTTCCCTCGTTCAACCGAAACATCGCCGCGAATCGTAAAATCAAAACATCGTCGATTCGTTTATAAAACAATGGATAAGGGAAATGAAACCCACATACTTAGAACCAAAAATGTTGCTCGGGGTATCGATCCAAAGATTGGGATTTTAGCAAGAAATAAAGAAATTCTTGCTACAAATGAAGAAGAACGCGAAGAACGCGAAGAAGAAGTACCCGGAAATGTAGTCGGTGGTGGCGATTCCGATAGTCAAACACTTCGTCAACTTCAAATGGCCCCAATTAGGTAAGAATCTATCATTTTTGGTGTTTATTTCGCTTTAATTCGACGAATCGAGAAAAAAAAATTCTAGGGTTTTCGGTTTTTTATCCAGATTCGGGCGATATTCATGCTTATTTACTTCCGAATGTAGTCGTGTTCTTCGTTTCTCAAGAACATCGACAGTATTCGGGAGAAATATTTGTTGGTTATCTGCCGAATATTGTTGGCCATATCTTCCTGGATACAAACTGGTAATAATCGGTAGTTTGATGAATTTTTTGGCTTCCGAATATATTTAAGTAGACACACAGTATTCGGAAGTACACTCACTACCGAATATATATATTGAAAAAATCTCAAAATTTCTGATATAGGAAAAATCCCATTTTGGGGCCAGTATTTATTCGGAAGACAATATAATGTTTTATACCTCCCATTGTGTAGGATAAAATTTTAGAGTTTCTGAACTCCAGTTGATGAATATTCGGTTGTAAACATGTTTAGTTATATTCCGATTGTTTTTTATTCGGGAAAAATATGTGTCTTCTTACTTCCGAATTTGTTCATTCGGGTTATAGTTGTGTAATTTGTCTTCCGATTGTGTAGGATGAAAATTTTAGAGCTTCTGAACTCCAATTGATGCATATTCGGTTGTAAATATGTTTAGTTAGCTTTCGATTGTTTTGTATTCGGGAATAGTATGTGTCTTCTTACGTCCGAATGTGTACATTCGGGTTATATTTCCATACTTTGTCTTCTGATTGTATAGTTTGTAAATATTGTTCCTTTCTTTGTTGTTTAGAAAAAGTCGAGAAAGGAGGAAGAAAGTGACAGCTAGTGCTAGGAGGGAAAGGAGTGCCAAAGAAAGCAGTGAACAAGGAGTGCAACCAAGTGCTGAACAAAGTGTAGAACAACAAGGCAGTGAACAAGGAGTGCAAACAAGTGTTGAACAAGCCGCTCAACAAAGTGCAGAACCAAGTGTTGAACCAGTTGATCCAGTGCCAAGAGTAGAAGAAGAAGGACAACCAAGTGGTACCCAAAAAGCCAAAAAAGGAAAAGATGGTGTAAATAAGGATATTGCTAAGAAAGCATCACATCTTGTCCCTCAACACTTGAAGAAGAAGGGTATTCCAGCAGGCACAATCCTTGGGCTACTGGCGTATGGAGGAAAATTGCTATTTGGATACAAAGACTCATGGGCCAGAGAAATATACGAAACCGAGGTAATAAAATTACTATTTTTTATTAATGTATTGTCTATGTGTTATATCGTAATATTTGTATTAAGGATTTTTTTATGTACTTTAATAGGATCATCAAGATACGGTCCGTCTACTCAAACCTACCGCCGCACCAACAAAAATGCTTGCGTGGCCTTTATCCGGTGAATGTGAAAGGTTCAAGTCAATTGTTGCCAACTCGGGGTTAACTAATGCCGCCGAGAATTCATTGTTGGAACATGATCGTGTGGATATATCGGCGTTCGTGGAGAGAATGTATCCTGAGAACGATACTTTCCATATGCCGTTTGGGGAGATGACGATTACTCCGGATGATGTTGTGCAGATTCTTAACCTTCCCGACCAAGGCACAGCTGTGAAGTTTAACTACACAAAGCAGTTACGTTGGGCACAACTTTATGCTCTAACTAAAAAGTGCTTAGGTTGGGATGAAGAGACAACAACAACAGAGTTTAGGAGGCATGCAAGTTACAGAACAAGACAGGTCAACATTACAGCTTTGATGAATATGTTCCGAGGCACCTTGGAGAAGGAAAAGAATGGAACGTTAACTGATGAGCAAGTGAACCACGCTGCCACCGCATATCTCCTTTGTGTATTGGGATGTGTCATTTTCCCCAATACTTCTGGCAACCGGATCGACGCCAACCTTATACAACTTTTGGATCCTCTCCATGAAGTCGATGACTATTCTTGGGGCGCGGCATGCCTAGCATTCTTGATGGAAGAGTTGAGAAAGGCTTCGAGGCTAGGAACCTGCCAAGTTGCCGGGAACGTGGCTCTATTGCAGGTTTTTTCTTTAACACTATAACTCACTCTATAGTTATTCGGTAGACAATACATATGATGCATATCCATAACTCCAAATGACGCATATTCGGTAGGAAATGATCCATCTCTTTTTCCGAATGTTGGTTATTCGGTGGTTAGGTACTTATTTTGTTTTCCGATTATATACAATCGGAAATATTCTTTTGATATTAGAACCGAATATACAGGACAGAAAAGCTATAGGTTACTGAACTCCAAATGACGCATATTCGGTAGGAAATGATCCATCTCTTTTTCCGAATGTTGGTTATTCGGTGGTTAGGTACTTACTTTGTTTTCCGATTATATACAATCGGAAATATTCTTTTGATATTAGAACCGAATATACAGGCCAGAAAAACTATAGGTTACTGAACTCCAAATGACACATATTCGGTAGGAAATGATCCATATCTATTTCCGAATGTTTGGTATTCGGTGGATAGGTACTCAGTTTTATTTCCGATTATATATAATCGGAAATAATCTTTGGAAATTACTACCGAATATACACAATCTATTTACTAAAACTTGGTTTCTTATGTATATAGGTATGGATCTATGACCACTTCCCTATCCTGAAGTTGGCCGGAGAGAACCCGGGGTGGTGCAAAGGTACTCCTAGAGGAACAAAGTATATATTTGAAGACAACCGTTCTAGGACAAAAGAGCAGCAGTTGATTCGCATGAGGGAGATTTTGGAACAATTGAAGGCCTCAGACGTATGCTTTGATCCATACAAGGAAGATCGAGCCAGTGGGCATATAAATGTTCGGTCGGACTTGTCCCTTTATTTTGGACCATTGTGGCACCCCACAGGATATGTGATGTATAACCCCTCTAGGGTGATGCGACAACACGGGTATATACAACAGCAACCTGTGGAGAAAATGGGGGATTACTACAAATTGGAGTTGGAGTTGTGCTCTTCTAGTGGTGATAATCTCACGATTGTTCACACAGGCCCACCTACTGTTCTTGATAACTGGGATAAGAGGAATGACTTCATTATCGACACTGGTAGATGAACCACCCGAGGTGATGAAAATTCTCCAGACTATATGAGTTGGTATAACAAGGTATCACATCCTTTGGTTATCCGTGAAATCAAATCCAACACTACTGCGGCGGGTTCAAGTTATAATTGTATCATCAAAGACAAACCAGCTGGTTATGATAGACTGGTGCGTGTTCTTATATTTTTGTTCATTTTATATTATTCCTATAAATCTTAGGTAATTACCGTTTGATATTATGTCATTACGTATAAAAAACAGGTGAATAGGTTCAAGCGTGTTTCCAAAATGTTAACTGCATGCCTGAAGAGCGGAGATCCCATGCCAGCTGAGAAGATCAAAGAGGCTAGAGATCTAGTTGATAATATGGATAACGAAGGTTATGCTGCCCAGTTTGGGGAGAAAGTCACGAAGAGGCATCAGCCCAAGGTGGCAGTATCAAAGACGGGTAAAAGAACTCGAGCTTCATCGAGCGCTGAAGCTGCTCCAACTGAAGCTGCTCCAACTGAAGGTGCTCAAACCCTTGGTCGTGCAGGACTGGGAGGTAGTCACGGTCGTAAAGTAAAGAAGAGCAGATAAATAACAATGATTTGTGTTGTACATTCAGAAGTTTGGGTAACTAAGTTAGACAAGTTCAAATGACAATGATTTGTGTGTTATATTCGAAAATTTTGGCAACTAAGTTAACTTCCGATTATTTGAAGTTCAAAATTTGAAAAGTATCAGTTTTTCCCAAATTCTGATTTTTGGGCCATCGTACATTCGGAACTTTACAAAAACAATTATCCTTCGAGTATTACAAGTTCAAAACAAACCATGCCATGGCTCTAGGTGGTTCCAAGGGCCAATTAGAAGGTTAGACACCCCATATTCGGAAGTTTTGGTAACTGAGTTAACTTCCGATTATTTCAAGTTCAAAATTTGAAAAGTATCAGTTTTTCCCAAATTCTGATTTTTGGGCATCGTACATTCGGGACTTTACAAAAAAAATTATCCTCTGAATATTACAAGTTCAAAACAAACCATGCCATGGCTCTAGGTGGTTCCAAGGGCCAATATAGAAGGTTAGACACCCCATACTCGGAAGTTTTGGTAACTGAGTTAACTTCAGATTATTTGAAGTTCAAAATTTGAAAAGTATCAGTTTTTCCCAAATTCTGATTTTTGGGCCATCGTACATTCGGAACTTTACAAAAAAAATTATCCTCCGAATATTACAAGTTCAAAACAAACCATGCCATGGCTCTAGGTGGTTCCAAGGGCCAATATAGAAGGTTAGACACCCCATATTCGGCAGTTTTGGTAACTGAGTTAACTTCCGATTATTTCAAGTTCAAAATTTGAAAAGTATCAGTTTTTCCCAAATTCTGATTTTTGGGCCATCGTACATTCGGGACTTTACAAAAAAATTGTCCTCCGAATGTTTTATTCGGAGGGAATACGTGTATCGTTAGCAACCGATTGTAGTGCATCATTGATACGAAACCTCAACGGCCATATTTTCAGAAACCTCAACGGCCATATTTTCAAAAATTAGAGCCGTTGGAACTCTAATCTATATAAGGAGGGTAACCCCTCTCAGTTATTATTGAGTAAAAAATCAGAATGAAAAACCTTTTCAATGGCAAGTCCATCATCAATCGACAACATACTTCGAAGACGCAAGCGAACAACTACATCAGTTGCAGCAATGGAAGAAGAAATAAAAAAAAGGAACAAACAACCCAAAAAAATTAAACCATCGTTAGTGGCAACGAAGGAGGATGAAGAGGAAATCAAGGCTAAGAAGCGAGGTGAAGAACAATTCCATCATAGATAAAGATTAAAACAATTTGAGGAAGAGACCGAATGGATAAAAAATTATTACATTGTGAAAGATTTACCCAAAGAACAGCAGGACGATCGTATATTTTGGATTAACGTTTCATTGGGTTCTTTTGTTGGTAAGTACAATAAGCCACGCCACAATTATGAACCATCCCATATTTCTTCAAGGGTGCACCATGTTATAAAATTGTGCACCGAGTACAACCGTATTCTTGCTAGGAACATAGACGACAGGTTTGCGGCACAAGATGCTTATTCCAAGTGGAGAGGAGAGTCGTTTCTACATTTCGAAGCCGCGTTGATTGTTGCATCTCGGACTGGGAAAAAAGAATAACATGTGATGTTTGAGTGATGTAAATTCAAATTTTTAATATTAATCGGCGGTTTGATAAAATATGGAATTCCCGAATATGATTAATCGGATTGAAGTGTTATAATACTGTTGTTCCGATTACTGATTAATATTCGTAATCAAAACGTGTATCAAAGAGCCCGATTCCTACATTCGGGAGACAACATTGTATTATTTGCAACCGATTAAATCATATATATTCACAAAAAAGTTTCCAAAAACCTGTACAAATTACATGTTCGAAAAAAAAAAGATCAAACATCGTCATCATCTGAGGGGATCAATTCGAGTAACTCAGCGGGAAAGTTGTGGTCAATAACGCGATCCCAATCAACCATGTTGGACTCATATTGTTTCACCCAATCCTTGCAATGGTTCATCGGGAAGTAATCGTGCCACTTACTCAACGGAGGTAACGAACAATCTTTCTTTACTCTTAAACCGATAAAATGCATTTCATTCACAAATGCCATTACGATTCTTCTATCTTTAACCGACTCGTCGCAAGCCGTTCTTGTGGGTGCAAACGTCATGCTAAGTCCATACATAGGAGGAACAAAGAAATGTACCACGCAATTCAAAACGTCCGCTAGGAGATATCCAAATTTAGGCATTGTCATCCAATACTTGGATCCGATTGTCTTCAATCCCTTTCGGCACTTCACGCGCGCAACTAAGTCTTTGAACTCTTGTTCTTTGTCGTATCTATCTCCTCGCCTCATCATCTCCATATAAAAACCCTTGTCCTTCACTAGTTGTACCGCCATCTTATTTCTTAAATATTGGCATTGGGTGACATCTTCGATATCCGCCTCTCTAAAGTAACCCATTTGTTCCGTAGCAACGTGAAACCCACAATTTCCATCCCCATCAACCTCGTCGGTCGACAAAACAAATGGAATGATAAGTGGAGGGAAGGTTTCCAAATACTCTTTGTATATTGTATATGTGGATTGATTTGGTCTTCCATTAAGATCTCTAGGGCAACGAAGAGTACCTTTGTCCTCTTTTATAGTAAGAATTTCCATTGATTGGGTTTGTTGCGAGGCGTTCATTTGCTCAACAACTTCTTCGACAACATTGGGTTGACTTACTTGAGAAGGCTCTGTAGAGATCTTTGGCCTTACTTATCGGGTGGTTGGTCCACTTTGATCATTTCTTGGACGACCTATTTTCTTAGGCTCCGGCTCATCTTCAAATTCGGCTTCCGAACGCTCGTGCCTAGACAATATTCTTTTATTAGACAAATACTCCTTCAACTCTTTTCTTTGGATGGTCCTCGACACTTCGGTGTTCGGACTACCGGTGTTCTTTTGCTTAATAGGTTCATCAACCTCCCTTAAAGAAGGGTGAAGGGCTTCCTCCAAATTATGCATCAATATTTGCTTCTTGGTGCCGTTTGATGTAGCGTAACGTTCGGCTATTCGTGCACACAATTACGACTCCAAGAAAGACGGACCATCAACTACCGGGGTGTCCGGAGTGAAATTTAATTGATTCCAAAATGGGTGAATATCATCGATGTCAATCACTTCAACATACCTACCCAACTTATGACGACACGGGAGTCCAATACCTATCATATCCTTGCAAACACAAACCGTATTCTCGTCATCATAAGTTTTATATAACTTCAATTGTTTCATCATGCGATTTATTTCCCATCTTGAAACTTTATGAACAACTCCCCTTAGAAGCAATTTTTCCTTAATATGTTCCATCGGGAATTGGTGTACACTAAATTGCATACATTTCCTAATCTTTACGAGATCACGATTGGTAAATTCATGGATTGCTTCTTGGATCGACACAACTCCATTTTGACTACCAATTAGTATTTTCTTTAGTCGACCATGAGACCCCTCCGCAATGCTTGTCGCCTCGTTCTTGAAGTTACGATATTCATATGTCCATGCAAACACAAACCTCTCCTTAATCGTTAACCATTGTTTTTTACAATACTCAACCGGTTTTGGGTAGTCCGTGCCGTATTCATCCTCAAATTTCTTCAAGTTACATTCGTAAATTTCCTCGGTCATCGACCAAACGATTTTGTCCCATGCTTTCATGAACATTTTCCAAATAATTCCATCCTCCTTCCACTTTTCTTCAAATAGCCTATCCTCTTCCTTACGTTCTTCCACGGTTAATTTACTAATGCGCTCATCCTCTTCCTTTGACCTCTTGGTACCCTTCCTTGGTTTTTTAGCTTGGAAATGATGATGGCAATTGGTTTTGAGATTGCATTGAATGTGCCACGTACATTGCAAGTTTTGGGCTTCCGGAAACACTACCGCTATTGCATGCATTAAGGCTTGATCGTTATCCGTTACAATAACCCTTGGAAAATTATCACCGTTATAAATGGACCTCAACGTCTCCAACATCCAAATGAAACTCACATTGTTCTCATGATCCATTAAACCCCATGCAATCGTAAACGTGTTTTTGTCCGAAGTATGGCAAGCAATGTTCAACAACGGCATGTTATACTTGTTTGTATTATAAGTAGCATCTATCAACAAAATTTGATGAAAGCATTGAGCCAATTGGATCATTTCGGTATGTGCCAAGAAAATACGAACCAGTATACCATCCTTTTCTTCCCTTCTCAAGTTGTAGCCGTGTAACTCCGCTAACCACTCCGATTGTTGCATGACCGTTCTACCATCCCATTCAGTCCTTTTGATCGTAGCTAGGGCCGACTTAATTGTAGACAAAGAAGACAAGTTGTCGGGGTCATCCGCCTTTATTTTACTTAAGATCGCACTCGCTTTTTGGATCCGCATAGACCTCACCGTCTGCATTTGATGTGGTTTTAACTTGGAAACCATTACATGTCCAATTAAATCCAACGGATCATCATGGTTGTGACAACCGTTATCAACTTTATACATTTTATACTCTTTACCTTTAATACCATCGGGCTTATAGAAGACAATCTTAAATGTGCATCCTATCTTCTTGGTATTGCTTCGGTATTTCCTATTCGTCTTCCGTACGTACTTACTATTCTTTCCCTCGTGATTCTTTCGCGTCCCACCTCGCTCGCAAATCATTTCAAATCGAGTGTCACTAACATGATTATTTTGAACTACCACGCACATGTTATCTTTTGCCTTGTTCATAAGCCATTCCTTTGCCTCCTTCTTACTTCCAAATGTCTAAACGTGCATAAAACAAAACAAATCTAATAAGCATAACCATTTAACATATAAATTTTGAAAAAAAAAGAAAAGTAGTAATGAGTATACCAAATCGTTTGCATAGTATAGGGAAGTGTCGGGCCTCAAATAGAAATCATCAACAAACTCTTCAAAGACCTGCATATGAAAGCAACAAATTATTATACAATAATCGGAGGTTATTAAATAAGTAAAACTCCCGAATATACTATATTCGGAATCCTATCGGTTACCCAAAACACCCGATTTATGCAAATGAATGTACACAGTTTACTGAGTGGAAAAAATGATATAATCGGAAGCTAAAATATATAGTAAAACAGCCGAATATAAATAACCGGGAGATAACTTTAATAGATAAACATCCGATTTTCAAGTTTTCGGAAATTTTATTTTGAGGCCACTGTTATATTCGGCAGTCAAATAATGTTAAACTATTACCGATTGTAAAGGATAAGAATACTGAGTTTTGAAATTTTTTGGGGAATTCGTTTTTGGGGCCATTCGGGGGTAAATAACTCTACATAACTACCGAATGAAGATTTTTTTGGAAAACCAGTTTGGGGTTTTTTCTCATATTCGGCAGTAAACTATTATCTTGGAACTACCGAATATACATATTTTGTACTCAGTGTATTATATTCGTAAGTTTATTCGAGAAATTATCTACCGAATCTGGGTAGTTCATGGCATTCAATGCATGCAATAATCGGTTTTTCTTGTTTACAAAAGCACACAAACGCATGCAAATCGGGTATTTGAGTTTCTTAACACAATACCTGTGTTTTACATTCATCGTTAGCTTCAATATCAGGCGATTCTCCATTTTCTTCCATGAAAGGGTCGTCTAGGTTTTCCTCTCCACAAAAGTTTGGATCATTCAACATATACCCCAAATCGTCTTCTCTAAACGGTTGTGAACCCTCAACATTTTGTTCTTCGCCATGATTCTCACCTTCTTCTTCATATCCATCCATTTTTGTAGTGATAAAATGGGTTTTCCCTTTTTTCCTTCACCTTCTTCTCTATAACTCTAACAACTCAAAAATGAAAAAGAAATGGAAAAAATGAAACAGAAATCATTCTAATACTGCACCGACTACAATCGGAAGTCTGGGTAATATTTTGGCTTCCGATTGCAATCGGAGGATAAAAATGTTATAATATCCTCCGAATATATAAGGATAATTTTGCCATTACGAATTACGCGAGATAAGGGCTGGCTACATTTTCCCATTGGGTGACCTTTTTTGTTTTATTGTTGGCCCCTAAATTCTTTTGAGTGGCCCCTAAAAACGCCAGGAAAAAAAAAGGAAATATTTGATTTGCCATTATCTTTTTTCTACCACTACCATAGTCCTACATCACCGACTTTATGACAGAGTTTTGTTCTAAATTTAGTGGAAATTGATACCCAGAACCAAAGAGACCATCACAAAACTTGTTTATCTATTGTGATCGCATCACATGTATAGTTGCATAAGAAAAACCAGCATTCACTCGGTGGTAAATTAAATTTTCACACAAAAAATGTCTATCACAGGTCATGATAAGCAAAACAATAAGCAAAGAACAACCATAAACCCGTTGAATTACTGGAAATCAAATGGTAAATAGTCAATCAGATAGGTTGTAGTTTCATAAGAAGAAAGAAGGCTGGAGTGGGTATATAAATGCCAATGATACAACACTATAACTCATGGCAGAGTTCTAAATGTGAAACGTTGATTTGACAATTTTTTTCATCATAAAAACACTACATCACTAAGATTGTGAATTGTGATAACCTAGCATAGCTTAAGATCGATCTAATTTGTACTTTGTGAGTTATATAATTTCTCTTCGTGAAATTTTTTGTACAATTTCTTTCTGTGGGAAGGTTGCTCCCCTGGATTTATAATGTGTATCGATACCAGGATAAAGACCCGGGAGTACGTCGGAGTATGACTGGAAGGAAGAGAATATTAAGGGAGGAATCTCCCTTTTTTTTCTATTAGAAAATCCACGAAATTAGTCAACTTCTTGTTGGGTGCAATAATCAAAAACAAGGAAAAATCAAATAAGCAAAAGTTATTGATACTTAGCTCTTTTATAATGGAAGTGATCGATTTGATGAAACGAATGAGCTCCCCATATCTCCGCAACAGCAACAAGGCAAAACTTTGGAAAAACAGAGTGAGTCACGTGTTCAACACGTTGCCCTTAAGACATTAGCGCCCGGCTACACTCAAGAGTGATGCTATAGCCCTCACAGGACGGATATCTCCAGGATAAAACACCCTAATACACCTACTACTAACATATGTAGTAGATGCTCAACTTGAGCTTGGCAACTCCGAAAAAACCATAAAGGAAAATCTCGAACGCTTGAGAAAACAATATAAAATATTTTTTCCCCTTGGGGGGTCCCTCTAAATATAGAGCAACCCCTTTCCCATAGATTTTACAAAAATAGTGAATTTGTTTATATAATTGACAAATACAACTTAAGAAGAAAAACTCCCCGATGTGGGACTAAAAGGTTTATATAGTTTCTTAAAACTACTAAAAATTGGAACTCCACGATGTGGGATTAAAAAGTTTCATTCACAAAATAAAACAATAAATTATAATTTTTTATTAAAACTTTAAAAAATTATTTTTTTATTAATCGTTTTCCAACAATCCCCCACATGAATGAAAACTCAATAAAACATGAAGACACAAATAGATCTTGGTAAATAAACATCCCAACCTCACGATCCAAACAGACTGATCTTGCAGGTGTTGAAATCATACTAGTCATTTGTACGTCCTCTCCCTCACACAAAAGTGTGTTGACCCCAGGGTCATACTATGGATTGCACAAATTATAATAGTATTGAGAGCTTTCATCTTTAGTTCTCACATGGTGAGACTATAGGTATCTTTCACCAAAGTAAAAATCATGAACTAGTGAACCCTTAGTGACCTTTAGGTCCTAAGTTCCAGTAATACCAAAACCATGAAAACGAAAATCACATAAAAAGCGCAGGAAATACCATTTTAGGCAGAGGTGTCCATGAGGTCTTGAACCTTTGCTTAGTGAGATATTACCGGAATTACTTGCTAGAGACAGTGAACTATGTCTTGAACTTCTATCATTTGATGTAATTCGTGATAACAACCAAGGGTGGTATCTCCAAGATTGCTTCCAAGCTCGTGCCGTTTTTTCCAATTTGGCCCTGGACATATCCTGTTTCTCAGAATGCTCTAGAGAATCAAAGCTCATATTTTCATAGGAAGCGGCCCACTTCCTCATTCAGATAGGTGAGTTTCCATAAAGAGTGTTACTGCTACACCCCACTTCAATCTTAAATTGAAACTATAGAACTCATTAAGACTTCTTAAAAGTCATCCTTCACATGCAGTCACACTATCACGTCTACACCATAGGGAAGGGACAGAGAATAAAATTCTCTGACAGTGTTTACCTTTACCCACCACAAATTAGTTGTCTCATTCGAAACCTTGATCTTGGGATCTCCAGTCAGCAAGGTTGAGTATCCTTCATGGCAAGTTTAATTTATGAGCTTAAGCCCCTTCCCCCTCGATGCATTTCTAACTATCTCTTGGGATAAACATTTCGTCAAAGATTGCACGATATTCTCCTTGGACTTTATCCTATCAATGTAAATAACGCCGATTGAGATTAGTTATTTTCAGATTTAGCTATTATAGCTTGGCTAACACAATGTATAGATATAGCTGGCACAGGCCTATGCCAGAGAGGAATGTCTTCTAAAAATCATCTTAGGCACTCGGCCCCCTCTCGTGCTTTATCTAACTCAATACTCTCAGATTCCATAATGAATTGAGCAATATATGTTTGTTTGTAAATCTTCCATAAACAAACCCTGATGTTAGAGTGAAACATATCCACTCGTAGACTTAGACTCCTCTGAGTCAACTATCCAGTTTACATCACAAAGTCCCTCAAGGACAACAAGATACCTTTGATAAATCAAATAAAAGGTAATAGAGTATTTTAGATATCATAACACTCTACTCAGTGCATCTGAATGCTATTGCTCTGGACTACAATTATATCTACTTAACTTACTCACAATATAGGCAATGTATGTACTCTTACAGTTCATTAAATTCATCAGACATCCTATAACTCTTGAGTATTCAAGTTAATATACTCCATTACCCTTTTTTCTTGAGTCTACAAGAATAATCGTACATAGTACAAGCAGGCTTACAATCACACTGATTGTATCTCTTAAGCACAAATTCAAAATAATGAGAATGACTAAGACTACATGTGTTAGATTATTTTCTAATCCTCATCCCTAAGATTACATCAACATGGCCTAAGTATTTCAAGTCAACGTTCTCATTCAACGCATGTTTTTAGTGGAATTAATCACATCTATGTTTGTATCAAGTATAAGCATATCATCAACATACAACCATACAATCACACAGTCATCCTTAACAAGTTACTTGTAAATATACTCGTCAGATTCATTAACTTAAATCCACTACACATTATCACATGATCAAATTTTCCATGTCACTGTTTACGTGCTTATTTTATAAACCATACAAAATTTTGTTGAACTTACAAACTTTGTCATCATAACCTTTCACTACAAAGTCCTCAGGTTGGTCTATGTAAATTTCTTTATCTAATTCACGATTTTAGAAAAGCTGTCTTAACATCCATCTGATGTATCTCTAATTTGTTTATGACAACAATAACAATTAGAATTTCAACGGAAGTAAATCTCGTCACATGTGAATAAGAATCAAGGAAATATACACCTTTTAGTTTATAGCCTTTAGCTACCAACTTAGCCTAATATTTTTCTACAGTTCCATATACTTAATGTTTCCTCTTAAAGACTCATTTACATCTCATGATCTTACTCTCTGGAGGTAAACTATAAACCTCCCAAGTCAGGTTCCGACGGACTGAGTCCATTACACTAAATGAACCTTCTTACCAAAATGGGGTTTCAGTAGATATCAAGGCTTCTTTACAAGTCCAGGGCTTAGACTAAGCTAGGCATGTTATGAAGTCGGCTTCATAAGAAGTCTCAAGTCTAATTGTTTTACTTCTCTTAGGCTCAACCTTAACTTCATCTTCCTTTAAGATAAGTTCTGACTATTTGAAAACAAATCTAGGGGATCAACAACACATCTCTAATGAGGTGCAGGTTTAAGAATAAACATGTTCAAAGAGCTCAGAATCCCTATATTATGTAATAGTATTCACAACAAAGTCATAAAAATCACACCGAAGTATGAAAAATCAGAACACACAACCAAAAATATATATGTAGAAGTATACTCAGCATATGAAGACACAATCAATATTTTTGGTTTCTATCTAGTTCTTTTAGGAAGAGGAATGAAAAGCTTAGTCAAACACCCCCACACTTTGACATATTCATAAGAAGGTCATCTACCTTTCCATAAATCATATGGAGTTTCATCCGATCCTTAAGGGTACTATATTCAGGATATACTAGTTAAAAGGACTGCCTCCTCTCACAAGACCGCAGGTAATCCTAAACTAATCAACATGGCAATTATTATCTTCTTAAGGATACAATTATTATGTTCAAGGCTTCTAATTGGTTTTCAACTTCAAGTTTATACATCTTAAGGCTTCTAAGGCATCATACTTATCCCTAAACAAGTATACAAGATAGTACCTCGTAGAATCATCTACGGAAGTTATAAACCATCTTTTACCATAGTGGTTTTGGGTTGAACTCATGTCAACTAGGCCTAACTGAATTAATTCTAAGGGATTAGAATTACTATGAACATTTGTGCTAAAATATTTTATAGCACATTCATTTCACTTTTGTGTTCAAGATCCAAACTAAATTTGGGTACGAATCCTATGCTAGGAAGTTTATGCATTAACTTATAATTTTACGGTTCCAAGTCTACCATGCAAAACATTCAAAGACACACAAAAGAAAGCACAAGAATCAACTATGTTCACTTCATCAGATTTTCCTTTAAACTTATATAGACCCTAAGTCCTATAACTGTTGCCTAAAAAATCAATACCCTTAGTTATATCAAGTTTTCCACATTTAATTAAGATCTTCAATCTTTTACCATCTTCAAGAGAACAAGATACAAGATTCTTTCATATGCTCGGAACATGAAAACTTCATTCAGTGTGAGAATATTACAAATATGAGATTATGCTCGACCTTTCCCTTTTATGCAACCTCTGTCGCACATGAGTTACTCATATAGAGTTTCTCGACATCCCTTATCCTCTAATAATAGGTGAACAGGTCTTTGTTTCAACAATCATACTTAGTGGCTCCAGAGTCCACCCACCAGTCTCTTACATTGGTTATTAAAATAACTTCCGACATCATGTCAATGAACTCGTTCTAATTTTTTTCAACTAAATTAGCATTAACTTTCTATTTATTAAGGTTTTATGTTGTCTACACTTTACTGCCATATGGCCAGGAATTTTGCAAACATAACAATCACCCTTAATTAAAGTAATGCCGGATTCAGTTTTATGAAACATAACTTTATTATGAAGACTATGCTTAGAGTTGTGTTTGATGTTCTCGCCTTTGTCAGCTTTGGAAGACTTGTGTTCATCCACATGCGCCTGGTAGCCATGTTCCTTTTTCAATTTCATGTCACAAACTTCGTTTATACTCTGACCACGGACACGGTAATTTCCCAATCACCTAATACACCATATCTCACAAACCTTAGTTCAGATAAAATATGAGTTTTGAAGATAATATCTAGATTTATAAACTTCGTTTAAACCACCATATCAAAAAACTCATGGTTACCCCATAAAAACTACTTTAGTTAACAAAATTTTGCCCGTCAGAATTTTTCAGGAACGTTTCTCAGTTTTGTAAAATATCAAAAAAATACTTTTACAACTCCAAAATTTCTGAAATTTTACGCGGGTAACTATCAGAATGTTTACTACTTTTTTTCAAAAGGGTTCATCGAAATTCCTTCTAGGTTAAGAGATAAACTCGAAACTCTACAGCTGACCAAAAATTCGTTTTTGTTTTTCACTCCACAATTAACATCCATGATTTACAAACCAACCAAACATTTTTTTATTATTACAAATACTAATGTCTTAAGATTGTTGGGTGCAATAATCAAAAACAAGGAAAAATCAAATAAGCAAAAGTTATTGATACTTAGCTCCTTTATAATGGAAGTGATCGATTTGATGAAACGAATGAGCTCCCCATATCTCCGCAACAGCAACAAGGAAAAACTTTGGAAAAACAGAGTGAGTCACGTGTTCAACACGTTGCCCTTAAGACATTAACGCCCGGCTATACTCAAGAGTGATGCTATAGCCCTCACAGGACGGATATCTCCAGGATAAAACACCCTAATACACCTACTACTAACATATGTAGTAGATGCTCAACTTGAGCTTGGCAACTCCGAAAAAACCATAAAGGAAAATCTCGAACGCTTGAGAAAACAATATAAAATATTTTTTCCCCTTGGGGGGTCCCTCTAAATATAGATCAACCCCTTTCCCATAGATTTTACAAAAAAAGTGAATTTGTTTATATAATTGAGAAATACAACTTAAGAAGAAAAACTCCCCGATGTGGGACTAAAAGGTTTATATAGTTTCTTAAAACTACTAAAAATTGGAAACTCCACGATGTGGGATCAAAAAGTTTCATTCACAAAATAAAACAATAAATTATAATTTTTATTAAAACTTTAAAAAATTATTTTTTTATTAATCGTTTTCCAACACTTCTCACGTCCAAATTCGTTAACAGAGGTAGTTTGAATTTGAAGACAGGTGGTTGTTGGAGATTGGTGGGAACAGAGGAATAAAGATATTTCGTAACAGAGGATCCGGAGTCGGTAGACAATGTCAAGGGGAGTGTGGGAAACTAGACATTCCCCTTGACATTTTCTCCATAAAGTCATGCATACATTGATTTATGACATCCGGGGTTGGATAATGAATTTAGAGAAAATGGATGTGCATCCTAGGTGGATTTTGACATTTATCTCCACACGCATGCCATTGGAGAAGCTCTTAGACTGAATTCCGTTATTTGATTTTTTTTTCTTTTAGTAAGTATTGCATAAATGTCGACAGTTTTGGTGATGATGTTTGGTTCATCAACTCTAGTTGCAAACTAACTCTAGTCGTCCAAATGTGTTGTGAGAGAAAACCAACTGTGGACCACTAGTGTTATTTGCTTACAACTATGGTTGATGTACCTGACTACGTTACCAATATTATCAGCATTTTTGCAATATTTGACTAAAAGAAAAAACCTCACTAAGAAAACCAAGTAGTGGACAGTCAAAAAAATTCTATGAAAAAAGAAAAAGATCACGATATTTGACAGAGTGCTTCAACTGAATAGTAATGTACATAGCTTTCCCTATAGAATTTGAATCCCAGAAGATAAAAAGATTGGGTAGTGTAGATGGGGAAAAACGATTTGCTAGTTTTTAAGGAATTGAGGAGACGACCGTACGGAGGAGACTCCTCGAACCGAGCGAAATGTTAAACCTCACACAGATGCACCGCTGCAAAGGGGGTGCTTTAGATTCGAGAGATCAATATGTAGTACTCCGACCTAAATCAAGACAATGACCGTTCCGGAGTAAATTCGGTCACAAGAGAGGATGGGTTGATCTGTAGGAGGGAAGCTGGAAAATGTGTGGAATCAATGGTAATCAAAGATTTTGGGTGTGTGAATTCTGAATATGATAAGCTCTGAATGATTGAAATTGCTTAATTGAGAGTAGTTTCTCAATTGATGAGTTGATGATCTCGTGTTGTCGATGAGACGTGATATTGATGATACTGTTGATGCTGATTCAATCATGATTCAGAGACTTATTTATATTGTTGGAATTGTAGACACCATGATCCCATGAAGTGTGACAGTTGACAGAATCAAGGAGTGGGGAAGTGGAGATCGTGTTTGAAACCAGTTGCTCAACATGTGGAGACTTGGTCGATTTTCCACCCACTACCTCGTGAATTCCTTCAACTGATTGCACGACTTGCTCACATTCCATCGTGTGTTTGAACACACGTGCCGTAGACTGCCAGACCAAAACCCTAAGTGATATCCCCCAAAGTGACACGATTGACGTCTTGTGGTTTGTTAGTCAATTGATGACTTCGTGGTTTGATGGGACGATGAGTCCATGTAGTTGTTGAGTTGAACATGATGTTCTGAAACTCATGAATTGAACATGTCATGAGACAGAGGTATTGTTCTTACGATGAAGTGAGCAAGTATTGCTCATTCGATGGATCGTTGAATATCGGTTGTTGAACCAATATTCCTTGGTTTGAGAAAATATTTATCATCTGAGCAAGTGTTTCTCATGTGATGAATTGTTGAATATTTGATCGTCTGAGCAAGTGTTGCTCATCTGATGGATTATTGGCAGGGTGACCAAAATATTAATTAGAATACTGGTCGTTGAACCGAGCATAATTAATAAAATTAATGACCATGAGGACGTCGTAAAATTATTAAGTTTCAAATCTCGAATGATGATCCTTGGATTCAGAAACCCTAATTTGATCAATTGATGATCAATTCATGGTTCTTCAGAAGTTTAACCATGGGACGAAGGAGGGAGCGACTACACGGGACCTTGGATCAACCATGTAGTGTCCATATGCTCAAGTGAGCAAATACGAAGAACTCCTGAAGAATTGACGATTTGTTGGTGGAAGAATGATTAAATGCTGGCTTAATCATTTATTCAAAAATGCTCGTCTGAGCCTTAGGTGAGAAAACCTAATTAATTATGACGAGGCGAGGGACCAACCATGGAGTCATGAAACCGGCCCTGGGTTGTCACGTGACTGCCTGACGATCACTTCATGAAAATCCAAAGTGTTTGGAAGAGTTTTGGACCTAATACGAGCGATTGTGCAAATTAGGTCCAAACTGTGAAAATTGATGGGACCGGCCCCCGTGAGACAAAGATCCAATCTTGGTCGGTCAAGATAGCGTGCTCGTGTCCCCAAGGCGTCCGCGTCTCAGTCCTGAGAATTTTGATATTTTATGGCGTGTAATTGAGCATCCATTCGAGAAAATATGCCAAGATTAGGGTTTCGACGAAACTGAGGAAAACACCATGAGATGATGAAAAATAATTATAAAATAAGGAATGAGGAGGCGTTGGACCACCGTGGTCGGACGGTCGTGACCACGGTCCCGTGGTGCCTTTTCCTTAATTTTATAATATTTTGATGATTTTATGAAAAATTCATTAATTTTGAGAAATTTGATGAATTTAGGGAGTTTCCATGAATTGAAGGAGTTTTCATGAGTTCATGGAAGCAAAATATTAAAATAATAAAAACACGGGTGTGTGGGACCATAGAGGCATGGCCGGACGGCTATGGCCCGGTCCCACGAGTTTTTTATAAATTTTTAGGTATTTTTGATGATTTGAGGGAATTTTTCCTAATTTGAGAGAAATACCATAAAATCAAGGAATTTGATGAATTCAAGGAAAAATAGGATAAATAATAATACAATAATAAAGCAAAGGGCGTGTGGGACCGGCTATGGCATGGACGGCCGGCTAGTGGCCCGATCCCATATGTTTTCATTATTTTATTTTATTTTATTATTATATGATGATTTGTGCAAAAAGTACCATGAAATCAAGGAGTTTTTTCATGAAATTAGAGAAATAATAATAATAATAAAACAATAAGGAACCGTGGGGTGTAGGGCCGACTGGGACCAAGGCATGGCCGGTTGTCCAACGGTCGCGCCGCACACTCCTTTCCTTAATTTTATATTATTTTTTATGGATTTATGGAAGTACCATGAAACTGAGGAGCTTCCTCGAGACGAAGGAGATTTGATCAGATGAGAGAATTTTCATCAAATCATGGAAAATAATAAAAATGTATTAAAAATATAAAATTGGCGTGGAACTGACCACGACACGGTCGGTAGGTCGTGTGTCCGTGTTCCCAGTACCTTGGTCAATATTTTTAATTATTTATTATTTTCTTCCCTATTTTGCATAGGTTCATCGTTTCGTTGTATTTTGAAATACTCGTTCGTATGGTGACTATTAGTGCGTCGTCGTTGAATACACTTTCACCATTTGAATCCGGGCATACTTAGAGGTAGCTCAGACGCCCGGTTGTTGATTATTTATTATTTATTGTGGAATTCAGTGAAGAATAATTCGCAAAACTGAGTAATAAGATGTTTATTATTAATTCATATGATCAGCTGAGGATTCAACTATGAATTCAGAATAATAAAGTGAGCATTACCATTCCATGGGACCAGTCGTGGATTCGACCATGGAATAGGAGCAATTGTTATTGCCGTTCCATGGGACCAGTCGTGGATTCGACCATGGAATAGGAGCAATTGTTATTGCCATTCCATGGGACCAGTCGTGGATTCGGCCATGGAATAGGAGCAATTGTTATTGTCGTTCCATGGGACCAGTCGTGGATTCGACCATGGAATAGGAGCAATTTTTATTAGGAGTAATTAACTTTGTGGCTCTATACTAGCAGAGCAAGCTGTCTATGAGCATTAATTATCCCGATATGAGCTTGTCGGTAAGTCATATCCTTTATATAGTCAGGGTAAACTCGTTGTTTGTTCTTGAAGACGTTATCGCTCTATACTAGCAGAGCAAGTTGTCTAGGAGCCGTCCATCTCGTGATACTATATAGAAATAATAACTGAAAGTATTTAGTATTCATGAGATATGTCGTTGTCCAGTCATGAGACTACATATCTACATGTACTCTGAGAGAAAGTACTCTCCGTTGAGAATTCGATGAGAGACCCGTGTCTCGATACTCATGTCTGAGTGCTGGATCAGAGCTTCGTATAATTATGAGTTTACAATTTTATCCCTTGTCGAAAATCCACCATCTACAGGTAGGGAAGATCTTTGATCCAAAATTTCATAAGCAACTTTGTAGCATAGAGAAATCAAACGAATTATTTAGAGGACCTGATTCTCCTGAATGAATTAAGTAAATGTTGGATAAAAGAGACAACATGGATAAAAGAAAAAACACACTAAAGCTCTGTTAACTTTCCTTTGGTGCATGGCAGTGTCGGACCTATGAGAGGACTAATCGGGATTTTAGTCCCGGTCGCCCTCCCAATCCACAAGCCTAATTTCTTCCTTTTTGGCCAAATTTTAAGTTAACCATGTGCATTAGCCTAGGTCTAAAATGAAAAATACGTCCTCCTAAGTCCGTCACTAGTGCATGGCTTGCACAGTTTTGTTTTCTTATTCAAGGCAGAGTACAGCCATGAACACTGTACATTTTTTTGCGAGTTTATTTCACGTTAACAGAAATATAAATTACTATTGAATGATGCCAAATCTTAAAACACTCTTTCTACTAAAATATTAATAATAATAATCTCGGCTCATCTTTGATTTCATTGTTAATAGTCCTAGGACTGCACAACGGGTAGGGGTAGGATATTGCCTATTTCGCCATCATACCCGCTTACTGGCGGGTAAGAAATTTTTTACCCGCCACCCTACCCGTCATTAAACGGGTAAGATCCTACCCGACCCATTAATTAGCGGGTCGGGTAGGATAGGATGGCGGATATACCCGTTTTTTCTTTTTTTTTTTGTTTTTATTTTAGTTTTCTATGTTCTGGTTAATATTGTGTATACAAAAAATACTTCCTAAAAAACAAAAAAAAAATCTTGTAACAACACAGCAAATAAGAGCCAGCCTATCTAATGGTACTGCCAATCTAACAAGGGAAAAATGAACAAACAAAAGCATCTTGTTAGGCAAAAAGCCATTTGTAGTCTCAAGATCAAAAGTTCTATTTTTTTCAAAATCATGTAACCTTGTTCTTCATATAAGAGTATCATCATCAAAAGCTCTTCATATGACCTTCTTCTGCAATCATCATCTACAATGATGGAGTTGGAGTACGTACTAAGATCACCAAATAAAGTTGCATAACAACAGATAAAGCCAATCAACATCAAAATCTCCTTATACGCTACATATCAAAGCTGATTAACAAAGATTACTTAAGAGTTGTAACATATCAACAATGCAGTTGATATTAGTACATAAAAAGAGAACGAGGTTCAAAAGACATTAGTACATACTGTATATTACTACAAACAGTTGAACACAAACGTAAGATTTTTTAAACAACCTCAATGACCTCTATTGGGGCTGGCTGACCAATTCTATAATGATTGGTGCAAGATCCTTCTACTATGATCGTGTTACCATTTCTCATATTATCAGTAACTCCTCTTTGGGTGGAGAAAAGGTACTGACTACTTCATGAACCTGCCAGTACCTTGAGACCACATAAAGTAGAAACCACTAACCGTGAATTTATGGTGTTTAGATTCAGCAAGGGAGAATCGGTTTTAACCACGAGATTTTATAAGGTTTGAAATTATTGTTAGTACTCAGACCTGCTAATCAGTTTTAACCACGAGATTTTTAAAATCAATCCTTACCTCTCATACTGCACCCAAAATTGACAAACCTCAAGATTAAATTTAGCTGAAATCCTGAAATTCTTGTGTTTGGAGGTAAAGAAGATACTTCGTTGGATATGGTTACTTTAGATTTCTACTGATACATGAGTTTTGATTTCGAGGTTATTTAGATGAACGATTTGTGACAGTGATTTTCCATATTTGATGTGAGAGTCATGTTCGTCTTCGATTCCTAACATTGATTTGTAATAATGAAGAACTGGATTTTTCAATCTAGGGTTCTAGTGCAGAGAGGAGAAGTATGAAGCAGAACGACGAGTGTGTTGAGGGAAAAAACTAAGTGAAGTTAGGTTTTAGGCGGAGTTGATTAATAAAAAAATAACGGTAGAGATGATTAGTATGAGAAAGATCAACGGCTACTATAAGTCGTTATATAATTTAGCGGATAGGCGGGTAGGATAGGATAATGTGGTGTTTTACCCGTTATCCTATCCGTTTAACGGCGGGTAAAAGATCTCTACCCGTCACCCTACCCGCCAAATAGTGGGTAGGTAGGATACGGTTAAAAAACTGGCTTGTAGGGTAGGATTGGCGGGTATGGGTAGGGTATGTGCACCCCTAGTTAATACCAAAAATCGGGGCATAAACGAAATGAAAAGAGTAGAGTTTATTCATTAATGAATAATACATGATGACCGTGCCTGGCATAGTGAACCTCTCATGGTGATACCTATGAGTAGAATTATCGGTCTGCACCAGTTTTTTATTTTCTCAACTGTAACAATACGAAACAAAAAAAAAAAATCAACCTCTGATGCTAAAAGCAGATCTTTGATACAAATGTAAAGGCAAATACAGGCTCCTGCAAATGTCTGCAACTAAATATCTCGGTATCTCCATAATAGAGAGGCGTAACAAGAATGACAAACTCTTATCATGTTTGCCATATCAAGAAACTAAACGACAATTTAAGAAGCTGCATTAGAAGCCAAAACAGTGTAATTGATCACATCAAAGCTACCGTAAATTCGTTTAAAAGGAAACTGCATGTTCATCGTTGTGATTACTATATAAACCCCATAGTTCTTCTCCATTAAGCACAGAAAAATCAACTAGGAAACAATATACACACAAACACATACACATCACTTTAGTAAATTCTTGTAAAAGAAAGATGATGAAGGTGTTTTTCTGTGTTGTTGCTGTTCTAGCCATGGCTCATATGATGGTTGAACCAAGCCAAGCAGCCTTTACCTGTACCGATGTTGACCGGTGCCTTGTGCAATGCATGCCGTACTTGGTCGGCACTGCAACTGTGCCTGCTCCAGCATGTTGTGATGGAGTTAAGCAAATCAAAGGGATGGCAGTTACCATCGAAGACAAACGCCAAGCGTGCGGCTGTGTTAAAGATGCGGCTAATAAGTACCAGAACATAAAAGAAGATGCAGCCAGTGGACTCCCTACCAAGTGTGGTGTTCCTCTCTCTTACCCTATCTCCAAAAACATTGACTGCAGCACGTAAGTTATCCATCATAATCTCTGTATATATATCTCCAGAATTTCATAATACCAGGTTACTCAGCTGAGATCCCAAGGATTTTCGCTTAACACAAGAAATTTAACATACGTACTAAACTAAACTCTCTGGGCACTTGCAGGATAAACTAAAGTTGGAGACGCTTTGCTGGAAAATAAAAGGAGGAGAGTATCTGATGTCCCTGCAACTCTTGATCTTTAGATAAATGCTTAATTTGCCAGTTTCATTTAAGAATTATGGCTTTGGTTTTATATGGAATTGCTTTGTAATGGAACTCGAACCATTTCTCGCAGTATAATATTATAAATAAAAAGGACCGTTAAGTCTGCAATGCAGACACTATGATTTCTAGTCTGAAAAAGAAGTGCAGTACTGTAATGTAATAAGGTGGCATGAGCCTCATACATATTGTTGTTTCTGGTATCATAAAAGAGAGATGCTTAACCTAACCTAAAATAAGGTGGCTCGCAAATTGAATTAAAAGTGACTGAATCTGAAACTAAGTTAAAAAACGACAATGCGATCTATAATATGGTGGCTTCACCAGATTTCCCTTGACCTGCAGATTTTGACGCCGATGAGCTAAGAAACGCTTACATGTTGTTTCACAGTAAAACTGCTTCCTTGAGTCTTTTAATAACCGTTCCTTCTCCATCAGTGTGCTGAAAATTGCTTGACAAATTTGTGTGTGTTGTGGAGTAGAAGTACGTCCAAATTCATCAAAACTTATACCAAGCCAATCATAAGCATCTCTATGAATCGCATGGTACTTATCACGAATCTCCTGTGGTGTACAACCTTCTTCTATGCCTTTCGTCTCAGTAGCTGTTCCGTATTCATCAGTTCCGCCAACATAAATCACATTATAACCGAGGCGACGGCAGTGACGAGCAAACACATCCGCACTCCGAACACATCCAATGATTTTTCCCAGATACGAAACGTTATACACACAAGGCAATACCCTTGTAATCAAAACGTTTCCACGGCTGGGAATTGGAAGTTTTGGTGCTTCACTTTCTTGGAGATCTTCCATCGGTATAAACCACGGCAAAGAAAACTACAGGAACTTTGGATTTTCTTGTCAGAGAAGAGGGCAAACTGTTATCTTGATGTTGGAGAAACTCGTTACCTTAATATTATACAGTAACCGTGCATAACAAGGTGTTGATACTTGTCCTAATTTATATTGTCAAATTTGAGGGGACTCAGTTTGTTTGCATCATACTTTGTTATTTAGGGATTTTAGTGCTGGAGTATTACAATTCACTACTTCACTGGGAAGATTTTGTTAGGGATTATAGTGGAGCTAAACTGTCCAAAAATAGCTTCTTTACCAGAGAACCACATTTATATAGCTAATCAGCCACCTCAAGTTTGAATGTCTGAGGCAGAATTACATTCCCTCAATCCAAGGAATGATTTTAATTTTTAGACGGATCCAAAATTTGAGAATATGAATGAATGACTAAGTTGAACAAGATTTGTGTGCAAATAATCATAGTACCATAATGAGCACGTAATGTATCGGGTAATTTGAAATGTTTCTTTTTCTTACAAATGCCAACTAGTACCTCCTCAAGTGTCTATTGTTGAGAACAGTTTACACCTAGTTTCATTTCCTATTAGTATTGGAGTTTTTTGGTTTCCTTGACACTTTCTCGCTTTTCGTATGTACATTTCTTTCACTTGTCATACTCATGGTTCTAGTGCTGGAATAACAACCCTAAAGCAGTTTGGCCAGAAGAAGTTGTTGTGCATTAATTTTTCATGAGTTTGGTCATGCACTCCAACATATGCTCACTAAGGAAGATGAGGGGCTGGTTTCTGGTATTTGGGGGATAGAATGGGATGCTGTTGAATTGCCTTCTCAGTTCATGGAGAATTGGTGTTACCAAAGGTGATGACAATTTTCAAATTATTGTACCTGTTCTGTTATTTCCGAAACTACAATTGATGATTTTTTATTATTCTGTTTAAGCGGAAAAATATATATTATTGAAAAGAAAGGGTTAAAACAGAAATGAATTATTGGAACTGAATTTTGTCAAAGCAAATGTACAGGCCTTGTTTACATATGAACCGTTTCATTTTATGCTATAGGGATACGTTGATGAGCCTTGCGAAACAGTATGAAACTGGAGAGACGCTCCCAGAAGAAGTCTACTTGAAACTTCTTGCAGCAAGGACTTTCCATGCAGGGACACAGAGCCATAGTTGGTACAAATACATGTCCATTTAAAATTTATAGCCATTTCGGAGTCCTTAATATTGAGCCTCACGTATTTCATGAAACAATCAGATTTGGAAGAGACATGTGATTCTTTTCATATATATTAATGTTTGCAGACAGCATTTGCAAGTACAGATTTGGAGCTTCATGGGAGTTACATTCATGGTGGGTCAGAATCCATCTTTGATATTGATCGAAGAGTGGGCGAGAAAACTCAAGTTATTGCACCACTGCCAAAGGATAGGTTTCTTTGTGGTTTTAGTCACATCTCTGCAGGTTTGGAATTTAAGTTATTTGAGGTTATTGCCTTAGTAGCTAGATTTCCTTATCTCCATCCATGTGTTTGAATATTTATTTTTGGATGTGGCAGATGGATATGCAGAAGGACACTACACTTACAGGGTGTTTTTTTGTTTTTTTTTGAGTAGATAACTAGATGTGCAGATCTTTTGTCTAAATTAAGAACTTGCTAGTTTTATTTGTATCTAAAACTGTAAGTTGATCTAAGTTCTACCCCTTATATTACTTGCTTAAACTTACTTGTCTTAATTAAAATTTGCAGAGGAACTCCTTGAAAAGCTTCGAACTGCTTCTTGAGATGCGGCAGTTCAAGGTAAATTTACACTTGTTATTTTTCCAATATTGCATGTTTTGAAGGTTTTGTCTTCTGTTGCATTTTCATGTTTTGAAAGGTTTTTTTCTTTTGTGGTTCCCTTGCAAGTGTTAGGCTTTAAGTCCTTTATTTTATGCTCCCAATGTTAGAATCAGTTATAGAGTACTATTGAAGTATCTTTACGATTATTTATAGTTTACAAGACTTGGTATCTACTCATAACTGAAATATATACGATTTGGGCTGATTACGATTCTCATTTCCTTTAATGCTACCTAGATCTGCAGCATGCCAAGAAGATTATAGTAATTAGGATGGCACACCTTTTGTAGTCTGCAGGAAAATGCATGTCAAGTCGGAAACTTTCTATTCTTTCTTAACTTGTAGAATCCTAAATTTCTATTTTGAATCTATGTATGAAGAACGAACTAACAGGTAAGCAAGTGCTTATCAAGTTGATGGAAGACCTTAGAAAGTTCTCCCAAGAGCAGGGTGCTGTAGAAGCCAATGATTTAAGTCACTGGGACCTCAGCTTTTGGAGTGAGAGACTGCGTGAGTCAAAATATGACATAAACGAGGTATGTGTAACAGGTCTCTCTGAATCTGTTTGAAAATTTCAGCAACTTATTTGGTGTTCATACTATTTGACTTTAGTTTATCTACTAAAGCTTGAACTGGTTGCTACTCACTATTTTGATGTTTCACTAAGTGTATATATACTGCTCCATACATATTGTTGGTTCTTTTTTGATTTTGCCATGTAGCATTTAGAAGGGACATTTTTTAGCATTTAGAAGGGACATTTTTGGAACTCTTATATACGTTAGATTCCTCTAGCATGATCAAAGTCTAGCGACTGGCTAACAGATCAGAAAGGGTAAACTGATTAAGAAAAAAAGGCTTGAAACTAGAATTTCCTTGTGCGTGAGTATTTTATGATATCAATTAGCAAGTAGGCTCTGTAGTGCAAGCTTGATTGAAAATTCGTTACAAACTCAGATGCTTGTTGCTTAACTTCGCTTGATATACAGGAGTTGAGCCCATATTTTTCATTGCCAAAGGTCATGGATGGCCTTTTCAGCCTTGCAAAGAGACCGTTTGACATTGATGTTGAGGCATACCTCGTTTATGAGCCTTGCAAAACACTATGAAACTGGAGAGACACTCCCAGAAGAAGTTTACTTGAAACTTCTTGCAGCAAGGACCTTCCTTGCAAGGCCTTCGCCAGGTCAGCTGGTTCAATACATGTCCGTCTAAAATTTATAGCCATTTTGGAATCCTTAAAATTGAGTCCCCGATCCGTCGCGTATTTCCTGAAACAATCAGTTTAGTTCTGATAAAAATTTACCTATGGACCATAATGTGACGCCATGCCCTTAGGTATTGGGTGAACAAAAAGGTGGTGATTGCATTTGTTACTAGCTAGGGTGGTAGACCGACAAACAGTTAGTGAAGATGGAGAGACATGTAATTCCTTTCATTTTTCTTAAATGTTTTGCAGATAAAATTTGCCAGTACAGATTTGGAGCTTCATGTAAGTTATTTATATCAGTATCTATGTTTCTTATTCCTAGTGTTAGAAATGGTTGCTTTGCAGTCTGTTTGTGTCAAGAAACCTTGTGATGGTAGTATGGGTGTGAAGGTTGCAAAATTACTTAAATAACTTATACTTGCACATCTTGCAACAGGCTGTCAAAGAGACTGACCACAAGTTCCGTGAAACAGTTCTTGCTGTTTGAGGCGGAAAACCACCACTTGAGGTTAGTATTTGTATTTGCAATACAATATGTATGCTTCATTGCATTTTCCTGTTTCTGTTGAATAAATGAAGTGTTTGTTACTATCATCCACCTGACGTCCGCCTTTAGTACGCCAAATATACTTTTTCTTAAGATCTCTCTTTTGGATTTCACAGAATTGTGTTGATTTCAACTTCCACAGAATTTTTCTCAGTCAGTTTCTCCTAAATGAGTTGTATCTAATTATCTTTTTTTTCCCTGTCAGGTCTTTGTTCAGTTCCGAGGGGGTGAACCTTCTCAGGCACAATGGCTTGTTAGTAGCAGCTACGGCGTCTGCTCAGATTGGCATCTCCCATCAATTTCTCTTTTTCATCATACATCAGAACTGTACTCAAGAGTTGGGGTTGTGTTAGAAACCTTTTTATTTACAATCATTTTCCCAACAAAAATCTCTTATTGTCTTTTATTTTCTAGGCTTCAGCTTACTTTCTAGGCTCAACTTACCTGGTGTATATGAATATTTAGTAAGTTTACAGAAAGAAAAAAGGGATGTATGAAAGAAAAAAAATGTTGTTCAAACTGCTGCTAGCTCTACAAAATCGTTGATGCCATTTTCTATTGCTATGCTAAAAGTATGAATTCCTCTTTCAGCAGAAAAAGTTCTGGTGTTTTGATTTCCGATCAGAAAAAGAATGAGCCCATCCATGTTTCTGGTTCGCAAATTGACAGGAATAGAATCATGTTGCATTGAGCTGAGATGCCAATGCAGCAGCAGCAACCTGGTTGTTACAACAAAGAGTAGTAACAAGAGAAACATTTCATTTCTGAACATATATCGTACTCTCACAGTTCCAAGAAATTAACAAATAACTATTAAGAAAAATGATTCAGTAACAGATTTAAGTTACAAAGAGGAAACCATATAGCACTACAATAATATTATGGAACTAGTTTCCAAGCATCTGATAACCAGTAAAGCTTACCAAATGTTATCTTTCCAGTGGACAAGGTTTAATAAATCAAAGTAACAATGCAGTGAAAGCTCATTACTTGCAACTTTCAATTTGGAAGAAAATAACAACAAAATTTTCAAGAAGCATTAACAGAAAGGGACTGAATGCTCACTTAGCAGCACTGGTAGTACTACCAGAATTTTTTTTATGCACTTTAACCTTTTTTACCTTTTTCGGTTTTGGTTTCAGTTCCTTCGAAGCCTCTTTCACTTTTGCTTGAAGTTCCTTCAGAGAGAGAAATAACTCCCCAGGCCGAGATTGCCACTCAGAGGCCTTCTTGGTTAAAACTTTGAGGAACTCCTTGATCAAATTAGGCTGAGATTCAGGAGCACCAGAGGCTTCTTTGCTTTGAGAATATTCTTTTTCTTTGAGAAAATACTTGATCAAATTAAGCTGATACTCGCAAGCCTCTGAGTTTTCATAGCTTTGAACTTTGAGAAAATCATTGATCAAATTAAGATGAGATTCACTAGCATCTGTAGCTTCTTTGCTTAGAGCTTTTAGAAACTCCTTTATCGCATTAAGCATCGAAATCACCTTGAATATCTTGGCACAAGAACGACGGACTTGAGCTCTCCAAGACTGCTTTTTTGGCATATTGGTGATCAGCTTCCAAATCAATTCTGCTAATAACGACATTTGGGCTATCAAGTCTTCCGCCAGAGGACTCTCGTACTCCCCATTCTTTTTGGAAACCAGTGACTTCAAAATTACAGCGAACACCTCGAGTGCTTGGGTTTGCCTGAACTCTGATTTCGCACCAACACATTTCTCTAAGATGAATTTGAAGAGTTTATGCCCAAGCCATGTATGCCTTTGGAAAACTTCTTTTACGAAATCAGGTTTCAATCCTGACTTTTTAGAATCCAAGTACTCCACGAATACATGCTGGAATAGTTCTACAACCTTTTCCAGTTCAGACTTGGAATAATTTCCCGCATGAATGATTTTCAAAAGCCAAAAGGTCGCCTGTTGAGAAAGAGATGTAACCATTTTGTGTCTGGCTAAAGAAGCCTCTTGCTTTTTCGTTGACACATCCACGGAAGAATTCTTTTTCTTGAATAGTTTTGCTGCCAATCTCAAACTTCCACTCAATAAAGATTCTAAAATAGAGAACTGAATATTTTCACCTTTTGGATAATCCTTTGACTTTAAAATTTTCTTCTGCAGAATTCCCCACATCCTCTGATCAAGCTGATCGTTACCATGGCTAGAATGTGGGCTCACAAATGCCCGGGCTAAATATGAGTAAACTGTCACGACCTGGGGATTACCTGAGCGGCAAGAAAACAACAAAAGTGTTAAGAAATATTTAATAATTACTCAACAGGTAAAAAAGGTTAAGTGAGCTATCGTGTGACTTCTATGGAACAAAAACATGACATCCTGATAGTACGAGACTACCATTGTTATCAGTAAAGCTTTGTGTTCTGTATTTGTACCCCACAAAGTTGCTTTATGAAACAAACAGCCCTGTTGACATCTGCTTATCACCAAAAGAAGAAACAAGACAAATGGTTCAAAAGGACTATGAACCATTTGCATTTCACAGTCTCACCTAGAACCAATGCTTGACTAGTTTTACAAGTGAAAAGTTACCTAAGGGCATCTAACTAGCAAGCCGCTAAACAACGTCAAAATATCCTATCGGTTACCAAAGAACAGTAAAAATCTGAGACAAGTAGTCGAGAAGACCCAGCTTGCAGGAATGTGAAAATTCAACACACTAGTAGGGCCCGTACTATCCAAAAGTAGACGAGCAACTACGAGATAATTACCAATAGCTTTGGTAAAAAAAAAAAAAAAACTTTTTCTAAACCTAATATGTGTTCGTGATAGACCATAGACGCAAACCTACTAGGATTCTACCTGCTTATAAGTAAGAAGAATAACACTTGCCTGGATTTTCATGTAGGTAAATTTCAAGCAACGAGAGGACACGAAGTTTGAATGACACAAGCTGGGACTTAGCAGTTTCACCACCATCGAGCTGATTCTTCTTCTCCTTAAAAATTTTAACAAGGTACGAATCCATCCGAAACATTGCATCATCGTCCATCCCGCTATCAGAATCATCAGAGTTATCAGCTAATTCTTTACTAGCAGCTGCCTTAATGCGGGCCGCTACTTCGGAGTCATCAGCAGAGTCATCACTGTCAACAGTCTCTTCTACCTCATCTTCATCTTCACCATCATCCTCTTCTTCTTCAATATTTAAGAAATCTTCCTCCTCATCATCCTCATCCTCATCGTCAGCGTCTGCTGCCTGATGCCTGGCTGGTTTGAGATCTTTCCTGATTACCTGTAACATCCGAAGAAGACCATCTTCTGTAATGTCATTGCAACAGTGCTTGAAAACCTGCACACAACAAACCCAAAATGATTACATGAGGTGGAGAAAGTTACATAGTTTAACATGTATTCATTCTTTTGAACCAGTAAGTTAGTTTTTAATTTTATTCAACCATATTGTTGAACCTACCTGCTCAACAGCCAAACGCAAAGGAGGGGAGGATTGAGGTAATAAAGACAGAAGAGCATCCACTAGAACATCAAACAGTTCTGGTTCTGGAGTCTCACTATCATCCATAACATCGTCTACCGACTCAAGAAAATCAGGAGAAGGATATGATTTTCGGCAACAGATAACGAGTTGAAAGGCAGCTTCAAAGAACTCCTCAGGTCGTAGAAGTACTTGGAGCAGCAACTGTATAAGCAAGTAACGCAGAGCATGAAGTTTATCTGCCTCTTTCCTGGGACCGATTTTTTTTTCCTGCATTGCACAGGACACAAAACTTAGAAAAGAAAATCTATTTTCCCAGATATAATGTATAATGGCATTTTACTTTCTAAGACGTAGCAATTCCAATGACAAAAATCCATCTAAGGACACATTAAACCAGAACCAGGTTCACCACCAGGTTCACCACCTAATAAACACAGATAAACAAACAATCTTATCCAACCTGAGTTGTTCAAAAATTTTATTTCAATATTACACAACTATTTAACTTGAATTGACTGTTGTTGTCAATAGTAATGCTCCTATAGAATCACAATTACCCTAATTCACGAACCCTATTACCTACCAAAACCATGTTGCATTTGCATCTTAATAACAGAAGAAAATGTGCCGAATCAGAAACAGAAGCTTAAATAATGGCAAGAAAACCACTTGCAAGCTAAAAACTAAGATACCAAGCATACAAGACATAAAATGGCAGCTTACATTCACAACAAGAAAAGCAGAAATAGCAGAAGTCCTAAATTGAAATCAAAGTATACATGTTCAATCCTAAACGATGATACCCATTCGATGAAACACTAAACTTAGTTTGCTGAATCACTGAACTAAATACAATCATTGGTATTGAAAGATGCTAAACTACACAGTATATCATCTTCAGTATTGAAAAATGACACCAATTACCAATTACTAAAACTAAATACAATCATTGGTATTGAAAGATGCTAAACTACACAGTATATCATCTTCAGTATTGAAAAATGACACCAATTACCAATTACTAAAATCCATCTGTGGACACATTAAATCGAAATCCCATACTCGTGATAACCTTAAGAATCATCAAAAAAAAATTAGATGTACACATTCTGCTTCCTAATACTAAACTGAAACATCATTAGTCATCCAAACCCAAGATTGGGCATAAGTTCCAACTAACCACCACCAGTTGATCTGTGTACTTTTGGTATCAACTCAGACACCCAAGTCAACCTTATGTATAATACCTGAGTCGTTCATATTCTACCTGTACACAACTATTCAACTTGGATTGTTGGTATAGTAATCCCCCTAAATGTATCACAAGTTACCCTAATCACAAGCCATATTTGCACCTTCAATACAGAAGATAATTTTCAAATCTGAAAAAAAAAAAAGTTCACAACAGAAATAAATTACCTCTTGAGAAAGGTGAGTTTCCATTTCCTGCAGTTTCTTGAATGCTTTGCCATCCACGTCATTTAAGGGCCTATATATTGAAATAGAAGGGATATTGCATAGTGTACTGAGGAATCGCATGAAGTATAAACCCAAGTCATTTGGCTCAGAGACACTCAAGGGAGAGGGCGAGTCTACTCCTTTTTGAGAGGACGAGGCTTCTCCTTTCTGAGTGTTTGCTAGTAACAACTGCAGCTGCTCTATACAAAGCCGGCGCAAAGCAGTTGAGGTAGCAACCTTTGGCCATTTAAACTTCTCCTGCAACTCAAATGATGTCACTTCGCAACCAAGGGACGCAGAAAACAAACCCTGGATGGCTAGAAATTTGAGAATCTCTTTCCGCACCCGAAACTTTGCCTCCGTATCTAGTGTCAGATCCTTGATAACCCTAGGAAGAGAATCTACAACCCAACTCTTTAAAGAATCTTGGTCCCCCATTAGAGCAGAATCTCTATCCTCAATCGAGCCCATGTCAGAATTGTCATCTGTTGTCTGGTCCGAAGGTTCTTCTGATGCCGCTCCTTCATCCACAAACATGCTAACCAAATTTTGGACAAACACCATGCAACCCGATTCTGAATTGAACTCTCCGACCAAATCTTTGACTGTTCTAGTTCTGGTTATGCAATCAAATCTTCCATTGCTGTGTTTCTGTAGGGCCACGATAACTGCAATTCGGCGATCATCATCATTCTTCACCCAATCAGCTATCTCCTTCAAAAAACATTGTGCACTCTTATATAGCCAGGAACCTTGGGTTGAGAGGATATCCATCAAACAGTGCACTAGCTTATGAGAGAAGACAATCTGGATACACGATGCAGGTAACCTTGGTAAGAGAAGTAGCACAGTACTGAAAGCCAAGTTTTTTCGATCATGGGAAGATAGAAGCAGAGATCCTTCTATAACAATCTCGCAAAAACATCGAAGATTCTTCACGACCTCTTCCTCTGAAGAACTAGACTTGCGACTCTTTTTATGCTTTTTGCTGGAACTTGAACTGGAAGTTACATCTTCCTCTTGTGTTAATGTATCTGGGAGGAGTACATTTATTAAAACAGACCACAGACTGTGAATTCGAGGCTGACAAAAGGTTGATTCCTACAAGATTCACAAAATAAGGTCAAGACTGACGAACTCTATTCTTCTCACAGGCACCTAAACGACCCACTATGCTTATATATTCTACACATCCATATTTGCAGGATAAGCTTTTGGAATACCTTAAAGCATGGGACGAGAGAGTTCAGATGCTCAGCGGTAAACATCTTGTTTGGGCCAAATGGTTGTGGCAAAAGTCCACCGAATATATCACTGTCCGAAGAAATCTTTTCTCTTAACTTCAAGGCTAGAAGTAATGCTTCAGGATTTCCAACCTCCATTGCACTTTTGAACCACTCCATCATGCCTGGCGCTTCAACAACATGACTAGACAATGCTACAACAGGCAACTGCAAGACCAGAAGAAGTATTAGTGCATTTAATAAGAACAAGAACAGACGAACATAATTGTGCTCCCATAACCCACGGAACAGAACTGGAGTAAAATTTGTAATGCATGACAGGAGAAAAAAAAAAAACTTTTGGCTGCTGCAACTTGAAACAAAATGCACAAGTGAGTGTCTAATCAGCTAGGTTAAAAGGGAACACCAATAGGAATCTTGGGCACAATTAGGAGGACAATCCAGAAAAAAAATAATTAACAAAGAGATAACACGTCTCCTATTAGTTTTAAATCAATCAGTTCTGCACTAAGAGATAACAAAGATAATTAACACTTCTCTGGTCATAAAACATGAGACTTCAAAATTCAGCCAAGAACAAACTAATTTAATTGGTTCGTAAACTCCAGTTTTCTTTTCGAAAACAGTCAACATTTTCCCAGATTTTGTTATTTTCTTTTTTCTAACTAGCCTTACTCGGAAAGGACACAGAAAGCAATTTGAACTACTAATAAATCTCTTCTACTGTCATGTCATAAACCCATCACACCTAATCTAGTACCATCTCTACAAATTTAACCTGTCAAATTCCGGCACAATGAGATAAAAACAAATTGTAAATTAAATTAGGGCAAACCAGAACTGAATTTAACTAGACAACAATTATACGGCTCAGGGTTTTACCTGAACAATTTCCTCTGACATTAATACACAGCAAGGCAAAGTATGGTCTCTAGGAAGAATCCTTATCTGGGTTTTTGTTTCAATCCTCATTTGTTCAATAATTCTCCCACCTTTCCCCAACAAACTTCCTACATCCCATATATCATCCAACTTCCTACATAGTTAACATCATTCTTGCTAACTATGTAGTTTTCTTAAAACACAAATTCCTAACTTAAAAGAAGAGAACTTTGACTAACCTTGGCTAATTTCCTTGGTTCCTAAATAGAATTTAAAGGTTGAGCCCCGGACATAGGCCGGGGGCTAGTCTATTTTACAGGATATAACACAGAGTTAGATGCATGAAATTCTCGCACGTTACAAATAGAAAACAAGAAGAGGCAGTCAGATGAAATCTATTTCCGTGGACAAATGCTGAAAACAGAAACGTCTACCTTTTCAGCTAAATCCAAAATCAGAGAGACAGCTGGTTCCCTCAAGTACCGTTTCTTAGAAGCAAGAGCAATAACCAAGCTAGTAAATTCTTTAACACAAGGAGTATCGTTATTAGAGATCCATTCTTCAGCTACACGTCCTGATCTTGTAACAGCACCATAAGCAAAGAGTCGACCCAATAGACAGTCCTTTGCTTCCTAAAAATCCATAAGTAAAAACTCTCAAAAATCTTTCTCACATGTAAGACAATATCAACCTGATCAAATTATTGTTAAAAGAAAGAAACTCATGCCGTCAAATTACCTGTCCCTTCATTGATGAATTAACTTCTAGTATATCTCTTATTAACTTCATCAATGCATCCAATTTAACATCAGGAATTGTTTTAAGAACAACAGTCAACCCCAGCGCAAAGCCTTGTCTAGCACACTTCATACACAACACAGAACATCAAACATGCCACAAGTCAGTAACAACTAACAAGTACCAGTAATATCCAGTCAAAGATTGTAACAACAAAAACGTGTTTCCAAGAAGAGTTGTATCAACATCGTTGAAGCATATAATATTTAGTCGTTAAGCTCTCTCAATCAGCAAATGCACAGAACATTGGCTCCAAACAAACAAAGAATTGACAAAAGCGACACATGTAATCGCCAAATTGTCTACAACACCATCCACTAAACAGTTTCTGTTCACAAAAGTGAATTGAGCCTTGAAACAAAGTGGCTAACCATTCAATATTTACTGTTACGGAGTAAATAGACATGCTAATCACGGATAAAAAAAACAAGAAACATCTAAGCCGAACCAGGATGCACCAACAACCAACACAAAGAAACGAGAAGAGTTGTTAACTCAGAGCATACACATTCAGACTATAACCCACTTGGGAAACAACACCTATGTGATAAGGCCTCAATGGTTCTCCCTATTCATAGATTAAAGGTGGAGGGGGAGTACCCACTCGGGAAACAACACCTATGTGATAAGGCCTCAGTGATTATTCTCCCTATTCATAGATGAAAGGTGGAGGGGGAGTTTTCCACTTCCTACAGCAGAGGCTGTAAGACATCAAATCAAGACCTTACACAATTTTTCAACACAATGCTCCAGTAAGTCACGATTACGTTACTAATATAGTCGCAGAATACTGTAACCATTAAAATTGAAAGTCCCTGCTAAAACGTTAACTAAACAATGCCAATTAACAGTAATTTATAGTCATCTATTTTTAATATATAATCTCCCCCCATCATTAAAACAAAAATTAATAAGACTGTAGCTTAAATAGGTAAAGCCACTAATACAACTACCTATGCAAGATAAAAAAGACCATGAGCCAACTGTATAAAAATGCAACAAATTTAGTGATGGTACCATGAGCCAACTTCTTAGCAAAGACATCAACAGGGAGATGCTAGTATTAAAATAACTACTGATTACCAGGGCAACTAGAATACTGGTGACGTTGGACTTGAATTGCATAAACCATGTCAATTAACTAAAAGTTCTTGTTATCATATATGGTGCAATTGTATTTCCTTAGCATGCCATTAACTAAATTTAGCACATTCATTCATTTAGGCATTAAAAGACCTTGCGGAAGAACCTCAAACCATTTTGCATACCTCTCTAGAAGAAGAAACTCCACGAATAAGACGACGAATGGCATATCTCAAAGAAGAAGCACAATTATCCAACCCATCTTTCTTTTCAGCTTCTAATTGAGACCCATCATCACCCCCTTTCTTCTCCGCCAAATTATACTCCTTTTGAACATCTCTCAACTCTGTAACCAATGTTTCAGTTGCTGCCTCTCTAATCGATGAATCAACAGCTGCTAAATCATTAAAAACACTAATATGAAACACCGGTTTGGAACTCGATGATGATGAGGCAACGGCCGCATCAGTGTTTGCCTGCACTTTGGGAACTTTGACCTTTTTTTCTTCAGTTTTGTGTCTCTCTTTATCCATCTGTTTTCTTTTCTTTCTTCTTTCCATGGGTTTAACAGATACAGGAGCTGCAGCTGCTGGTGATGGTGATGGTTCTGCATCATCTTCTTCTTTTGTTTTCAATGATTTTTTCTTGGGTTTTGGAGAAATAGTTTTAGGTTCTTCTTGTTCATCACTAGAATCATCATCATCATCATCTGAAGTGAGAATTAGATCTTCTGCTTCTTCTATAATTTCATCATCAGAACTAGATTCAGAAATTCTCTTTTTACCACCCATTTTCAGCTCGGAATTCTTCTAATCTGAGGAAAAAAATTAATTGAATCGAAAGAATATTGCTGAAACCAGCCGAAGAGATTAGGGTTTTAGACTTGAGAGTTATGCCCGACGAAGTGGGCTAGGGTTTATAAGATTTTATATTTTGTATTTTTATTTTCCTAGAGTGAAATTCCTATGTTAGCCTTTGGGGGACATAACCGTCTCTGTTTGCCCTTGTGTGTTCGGTTCCGAAAGACAAACTTTTATTTGGGAATTAGACTCGAAATGACTTCGATTTTTGAAGCAAAGTGCCACAGTCTCGCCAAATTTGCTTATGCAAAACAAGATTGCTGGTCTCCTTTGTTTCGTTTACCCATTTCTGTTTCTGTCTGGAAGACGAATTAGTTAGAAGCTGTAAATAATAGATGTATGTTTACTTTCTGGACACAAGGAACCAACGAATCCCCAAAGAAAATTTGATAAGAATATTAAAACTTGGATACAGAAAGCGCAGTGTACAAATTGAAGGGATACTCATGTATTTATGCTCCGTTCTTTTTTACAAATAGTGAATTGCATTGTCATGAATTACATCATGTAAAAAGAGATGGGTTGGCTGATGCTGTGCCAACTTGGACTTCCAGAAGTTCCAGACGCCGCTCCAGGGTATCGAGCTTCTCATTCAAGGAGGCTAGCTTGCTTTTTGTCGTTGCCTCTGAAATGAAGGAAACCATAAGGAATCGGTTTTACATAAAAACAAAGAAAGATGGAACACATAGCATTGGCAGATATTAGCCACTAAGTAAACTGAAGTTTGGGACATTAAACATCCACATCCCGATCAGGAACCATTTAAGAACTGAACAACGAATTGATGGTTTGCGCCGTTAATGGTAAAAGTATATAAAATCAATAAGAACTTCAGAGAAAGGGCATCTCCAAGTTCAAAGACGAATGAAAAGGTAAAGAAAATGAAATTACCTAGTATCGACTTATAAGTAATTCAATATTCTTCCCAAATCAGATGAAATTGAACGAGCATCTCCAAGTTCTAAGGGAGTTTATCTATTGCACTACTACATGCCTAAATACATATCTCTGTAATAAGAGTTTGGTCCTTTGAGGTGTTACATTCAAATCAGTTCTCTTCTTCACAGTTTTCTTAGTTATGCTATTGAATCAAGTTTAGTAAAAGTTGACAACTGATAAGTACACTACATAAGTAAGGAGCCAAGTTCAACAATTGGGTTCTTACGCGTTTTTACATATGAGACGAGACATACATTCTAAAGAAACTTATACATAATCTACATAATATTACTCATTTACAGATGTTTCTTCGGCTGCGTTCTAGCTTTCTTAAAACTAGACTACTGCTATTCATATTGGGTATCTTAAAGTCCTGGACTCACAGCAACTTCCTTTGAGCAAAATGCTTTAGGGTTGTTATTCAGCACTAAAACCATGAATATGACAAGTGAAAGAAATATACATCACCAATCTGTAAAAGTGAGGAAGTTTAAAGAATAAAAAACTCCAATAGTGATCTCTTCTATGATATGCAGTGCTGCAAGGAAAACATCTTGTTTGTACTTTGCAGTGGCTAACATCACCAATCTGTAATAGAACAGTATCGAAACCCTGGTCATCTAATCAGTTCAGGTTAATCTCTGTTTCTCCTTCTTTATTTTACAATCATCTGTATCTGTAATGTATTAAATTGAGGTTCTTGATTACTTTCACTTGTAGTTATCAGTCTTTTGGTTTATCCTGTTACTGTCTTTGTCTAGGGATTGAATTCATTTCATCTGTATTTGTCTAGTGGTCAGGACATTGGACTCTGAATCCATTAACCCGAGTCGAGTTCAAGTCTAGGTAGAACTCAGGATTTGGAGTTCAAGTCTAGGAAGAACCTCAGGTCTAAATTGCAACAAATAGATACTTGAAGAGGTAGCAGTTAGCATTTGTAAGTGAAAGAAACATTTCAAGTCGAAACAACAAATTATCAATAACATTTCGGAGCACCCATCTTTTTACTCTGACCAATTATGTGCTCGCTATGGTGTTGTCATTCTTTGCACACAAATCCCATTCCCCTTATGTCATTCATATTCTCAAATTTTGGAACTGTCCTAAAACTAAAACCATTGTTTACCTTGAGAATGTTATATCTGCCTAACTTGAAGCGGCTGATTAGCTCTATAAATGTGGTTATCTTGTGATGAACCTAGTTTTGAACAGTTTAGAACCACTACAAGAGCTTGTCTAATTGGGTCTCTAATCCTAAGATTAGACCAATTCACCTCCCTAAATCCCTCCTACAGCACAAAATCCTCATAATGAAGTAATGACATTTTAATATTCTGGAATGGTGCTTTTCTAAGGGAGTTTGTATATTGCATTACCAAATGCCTGTATCTATGTAATAAGAGTTTGGTCTTTTGTGGTGTTGCATTCAATTCGGTCCCCTTCTTAACAGTTTTCTTGGTTATGGCATTGAATGAAGTTTAGTACAAGCTGACAACTGATAAGTACACTCGACACATAAGGAGCCAATACATGGGAGTTTATCTACGTATTATCATGATCTCTATGCATCCTAGCTTCTAAAAGTAAAATAAAGCATGGCCGCTACCTTCACCAAGTTCAGCAGTTGGGTTCTTACGTATTTTTACACATGAGACGAGACATACATTATTTAGAAACTTATATCATATTTTACATAATATTACTCATTTACAGAAATTTTTTGGGTCTTTTGCTGTTCGTGTCTCGCATCCTTACAGTTAGACTACAGCTATTCATATTAGGTATCTCAAAATCCTTGACTCACAGCAACTTCCTATGACCGAAATGCTTTTAAGGTTGTTACTCAGCACTAAACCTATGAAAGGCTAGGCAGTTTAAAGAAACAAACAAAAAAAAAAAACTCCAGTAATAATAGGAAATGAAACCAGGTGTAAACTGTTATCAATAATAGACACTTAAAGCAGTACTAGTTCGCATTTGTAAGAGAAAGAAACATCTCACACTGAAACAAGAAATTATTCGTAATGATCCATTACGCGCTCACTATGGTACTGTGATGCTTTGCACATAAATCCAACTTATGTCATTCATATTCTCAAATTTTGAGACTGTCTAAAAATGAAGCTTGGGGGAATGCAGTTCTGCCTTAGACATTCAAACTTGCGGTGGCTGATTAGCTCTATAAATGTGGTTATCTAGTGACTAACCTCCATTTGGGCAGTTTAGAGCCACCACAAGAGGTTCTGCAACCCTAAAATTAGACTTACCAAAATCAACACAAATCCTAGCAGTGACATTTTAATACTCTACGAATGAAAATCCCTAAATAACAACGCATGATGCAAACAAATTGAGTCCCCACAAATTTGAGCAGGACTAGTATCAACACCTTCTTCCCTAGATCTATAATATCAAAGAATGGAAATGAAAAAATGAAAAACAGTGAAAGAAAAGAAGAGGAATACCAAAATTGATGAGGAAATCGAAGAGACGACGAACATTGATTGAGATATTAGAAATGAATTCACGATTCTCCCAGTCTGCTTGAACTGCTATTCCAACGTTTACTGCGTTTGTAATCCCAACTCCTCCACCTCTCGACATCTCTCTCCCTCTCTACTCAATTCTCAATTCGTTTTCTAGGATTACATACAGTTCTAGTTTTAATACGTGGATTGATTGCTTGTAGATCTGGTTTGTTTTGGAGAATTCACAAGACCTTTCTTTCTTTTCAGAGTGAGACAGAAGCTGATGATGAACGAAGAAACTCAGGAGTCAAAATGATGCTGCTATCGACTAACACGAAATGCATACCAAAAAAAAAACAAAAAAGACTAACACGAAATACCGGTGGCTTAAAGCCCGAGCCCATGTGTGCCCGAGGTCAACGGCACTCTATAGTTGGCTGTGACCGCCGAATATGTGTACTAGTCAGGATCCGGGGTCGGTCAGAAAAACCTGTATAGTTTCGAAATTATACTTGGATCCCAAGATTAAAAACTTGAGAATCAAGGAAAAAACAACTTGGGGATCAAGTCATATACTTTCTAGTCCACGTTTCTATTCAGTTTGCGTTTCCTATTTCAGTTTGCTTTCGGTTTCTCGAAAAATCTGTCTAATATCTTACTCAAATTTTTCTTGTGTCTAAAAAACGGCTGCCTGACAACCCTAGTTTATTATAACTATGGAAGATCTGCAAGAATGTAAAAGAAATGCTGCCCCAAAGCTTCCGATTCCCGGCCGTAGAAACGTTTTGATTACAAGTGCGTTGCCATATGTGAATAACGTGCCGCATCTGGGGAACATCATCGGATGTGTTTTGAGTGCGGATGTGTTTGCTCGTTACTGCCGTCTCCGTGGTTACAATGCGATTTATGTGTGCGGAACTGATGAATATGGAACAGCTACTGAAACCAAAGCCATGGAGGAAGGTTGTACACCGCAGGAGATTTGCGACAAGTATCATGCAATACATAGAGATGTTTATGAGTGGTTTGATACAAGTTTTGATGAGTTTGGGCGCACTTCTACTCCGCAACAGACACAAATCTGCCAAGCAATTTTCAACAAACTCATGGAGAGGAAACGGTTACTAGAAGACTCGATGAATCAGTTTTATTGCCAAAAATGTGAGCGTTTCTTAGCTGATCGGCTAGTGGAAGGCACCTGTCCTAGACCAACATGTGATTATGATTCTGCAAGAGGTGATCAGTGTGAAAAATGTTGAAACCTTTTGAATTCGACAGAGCTGAAGGATCCGAAGTGCAAGGTATGCCGAAACACTCCGCGGATTCGCAAGACAGACCACTTGTTTCTAGACATTCCGTCTCTGGAGGAGGAACTGGTTAAGTATATTGACACAACATCCGTGGATGGATCGTGGAGCCAGAATGCAATTCAAGCTACAAAGGCATGGCTAAAAGAGGGACTGAAACCAAGGTGTATCACCAGAGATCTTAAATGGGGGGTTCCTGTTCCGCATGAGGATTACAAGGACAAGGTTTTCTATGTTTGGTTTGACGCGCCTATTGGTTACATTTCGATAACATCATGCTACACTTCTGATTGGGAGCAGTGGTGGAAGAATCCGGAAAATGTAGAGCTTTATCAGTTTATGGGGAAGGACAATGTGCCATTTCATACGATCATGTTTCCGTTGTGTCTTTTCGGAACTGGCGAGAACTGGACGAAAATGAAGACTGTTAGTGTTACAGAATATTTGAATTATGAAGCAGGGAAGTTCTCCAAGAGTAAAGGTATCGGAGTATTCGGTAATGATGCGAAAGACACAAGGATTCCTTCAGAAGTATGGAGATACTATTTGTTGACGAATAGGCCGGAGGTGTCAGATACTGAATTTACATGGACGGATTTGCAAGCAAAACTCAAAAGCGAATTGCTTGCTAACTTGGGAAATTTTATTAACCGTGTCTTGAGCTTCATTGCCAAACCTGCAGGGTTAGGTTATGGTTCTATTGTACCTGATGCTGCAGATGCAGAATCACACTCTTTGACAAAGGCGTTGGCGGAGAAAGTTGGAGACTATGTGGAGCAATATGTTGAAGCTATGGAGAAGGTTAAACTTAAGCAAGGCCTGAAAACTGCAATGAGCATTTCAAGCGAAGGAAACTGCTATCTGCAAGCTAGCCAGTTCTGGAAACTTTACAAAGAAGATCCAGCCTCGTGTGCCGTTGTTATGAGAACTTCTGTTGGGTTAGTCTATATTCTAGCAACTCTTTTGGAACCATTTATGCCATCCATTTCTGTTGAGGTAGTGAAACAGCTCAATTTGCCTGGTGAAATATCACTCTCACTAAGCGATGAAAATGGAGATATAGATAGGGCAAGAAGACCCTGGGAGATTGTACCTTCTGGACACAAAATTGGGACGCCTAAGCCACTTTTTAAAGAACTGAAAGATGAAGAAGTGAAGTTCTTCAGGGAGAAGTTTGCTGGAAGTCAAGCTGACAGAAAGATTAAGGCTGATGAAGCTGATGAAAAAAAAGTGGCCGACCAGCTGAAGAAAATGAAGCTATCTGATGCAAAGAAACAAAAGGCATCAAAATCTGCAGGTCAAGGGAAATCTGGTGAAGCCACCATATAATAGATTGCGATATCGTTTTTATTTTATAACTAAGATGTGTCTCATATTTTACCACAGTGGGTGTCGAACTACTGTTTGGAAAATATTAATGAAATTTGTACTACTTATGCTATGCGTTTTTCTTACTTTACGGCTTTGTTCCTTACTTCTCTTTGTTGTTATATGCATCATTCATTATTTTTTACGGTTTGTGCTATCACACAGCCAATTAGCTGATTATGATCCATATTACATGTTGGAAAATCTCAAGAAAGAACTATTTAGTTTTTCTTAATTTCTTGTCAGAAGTATTTCGGTTCAACTTAAGTTCAGTCACACAGCTTAAATTCTCCCTCCTTGTAAGAATCGCATTGTACACAAGCGCATATGGACAATGTTTTTGTTCAACAGCTTGCTAGTTCTGTAACTCCAAATTGCTGTTGTTTCCAGGGATATATGTGCTGAAGAATTGGTGAAGCGCAAGTTACCAGGGTATGTCATACTACATTACTACTCTTGCAATGGTTACCAATGGATGTGTGAACCTATGTGCACCTTCGTGAGCAACCGACAGAACAATGAGATTTTTCAGAGATGTGTTAGAGGCTTGGTGGCTAATATAATTTATACCTACTATTCAACCTGCTCTACAGGAGATAACCCTTCAATCTGTCTGACGTAAATTTGAAAACACACACGCCATGATACTCAGTTTTTATCTCGCAATAGATAAGGGCACAGTTTGTTCAGTTTTATTCTCATACCTCACCTGCCCTGTCCTCAATGCTGCTATTTTTTCAATTGGCACTTCAGAATTCTATTCCATTTGTGAAATATTCATGAAAAATGTAAATTCTTGTCAGAACTATTTAGTTTCAAGTTCAGTCACTGCTAATTTGATAAAATGTAAGGCGAACTAGGTTGCTGCTGCGTTGGCATCTCAGCTCAATGCAACATGATGATCCTATATTCATGTCAAGTTGAGAACCACCATATGTTTTGGTTATGCATCTCTCTTATGATACCGGGAACAATATGTATGGGGCTCATGCATAATGCACTTCTTTTTCTGATCGGAAAGCAAAGTGTCTACAATAATGCAGACTTAACAGACCTTTATTTATAATATTTTACTGGGAGAGATGGTTCGAGTGGACCGTAACTCCATTACAAAGCAATTACATGTAAAACCAAAACCATACTGAAATAAAACTGGCTAATTAAGCATTTATCAGATACTTCTCTTCCTTTATTTTCCAGCAAAGAGTCTCCAACTTTAGTTGATCCTGCAAGTGTGCAGAGTGTTTAGTTTTAGTATGCACGTATATCGAATTTCTTGTGTTAAGCGGAAAAAAAATTAATCCTTGGAATCTCAGCTGAGTAGTATGATATTATGAAATTCTGGAGATTATGTGTAAGATATATACAAGTTAAGATAACTTAATTAGCTGAGATTATGCTCGATAACTTACGTGCTGCAGTCGATGTTTTTGGAGATGGGGTAAGAGAGAGGAACACCGCACTTGGCAGGGAGTCCACTGGCTGCATCTTCTTTTATGTTCTGGTACTTATTAGCGGCGTCTTTAACGCAGCCGCATGCTTGGCGTTTGTCTTCGATGGTAGTTGCCATTGCTTTGATTTGCTTAACTCCATCACAACATGCTTGAACAGGCACAGCTGCAGTGCCGACCAAGTATGGCATGCACTGCACAAGGCACCGGTCAACATCGGTACAGGTAAAGGCTGCTTGGGTTGGTTCAACCATCATTTGAGCCATGGCTAGAACAACAACAACACAGAAAAACACCTTCATCATTTTTCTTTTAAGAAAATTCGCTAAAGTAGTATACAGTATATGTGTTTGTGTGTATATTGTTTACTAGTTGATTTTGCTGTGCTTACTGGAGAAGAGCTATGGGGTTTATATAGTAGTCACAACGACGAACATCCAATATCTTTCTGAACCAATTTACGGTAGCTTTGGTGTGATCAGTTATGCTCTTTTGGCATGTAATTCAGCTTCTTAAATTGTCATTTAGTTACTTGGTATAGCAAATATGATAGAGTTTGTTATTCTTGTTGCACCTCTCCATTATGGAGATACCTTGCTTTTTTATTGCAGACATTTGCAAAAATCTGTATATGCCTTTACATTTGTATCAAAGGTCTGCTTTTGAGGTTGAATGTTTTTTCGTTAACCATGACCAGAGTAAAAAAATAAATATTTCTATAAGGCATTATTCCCCCATCATATATAGACAGATTAACTGTTGCTTTCATGCCTTTTGATTCACACATTTTAATCCTTCAGTGTCTATTCATTTAGAGTTTGGTGATTCAAATTTTTGATTTTTCAATGTTGAGATTTTTTACTTTACCTTTGCGATGTTCATTCATTGGGTCTTCCCAAAATACTTTTACTTCTTGTTACCGCAAGCATTATTCGAATAAACAGAATAGACAGGTTTCATACAAGCGTTTTTGCAACTTCGCTGCTCAATTCATTTGCCACTCTAGTCTAGCTCTTGCAAAATTCAATGATGCTTATTGTTGAGTATGGGATCTCTAAAAGGTTCTTCTGCTGTTTTTCGGTTTTTTACGAGTATAGTTTCTCTTTTGTCCTTCAATTTACATGTATGGCTGTATTCATCTTGCAGGCAATTCATTAGAAGCATTTTCACCCACATAGCTATCTTTCAGAATTTGCTTTGCAGGGTCTGCACATGCTTTATATGCGCATGCACTGGTATCATGCGTCTAGATTTGCGTTACAACATTTCAAGTGTCAAGTAATGGATATTTTATCTCTGACCCAGTACCTATATTTGCGGTTACTCCTCCGATAACTGATTTATTCAATCCGTAACATAGTCTGGCGCTCCGTCAGTAACTGCTCTCGCATAACTGCTTTTACGTTCTTAAATAGTCTCCCGTTCTCTCCAGAACACATCAAAATCAGTGCGAAAATGGAAACAGAAAAAGCTGATGCGGACTCATCGTTATTAGAGAAAATGCTCAACATTGAAAAGATGTATCAACTCTTTCAGAATCAAAACTCAAGCTATTCTCTAACAGTAAGTAAAGAATCCCTGGAATTTTCTTAAGTTTTGAATTTATTCCTCTGAAACCCTTTTTTCTTTCTGTTTGTGTTGTTCCAGTTGGATGAGGAAACAAGACATAAAAAAGATTATAGACAATCTTACCCAACAGGCCATTGTCACCATTCAGTCTCCCCTTAAGGTACACACATTTCTTTTTGCTTATAGCATTCAAAGATGATATTATCAAGTTAAGTATTGGTTTAGAAATTAACAAAAAAAAAATCTGGTGATCAAACAGGCATTTGAGGAGAAATATTACAAACCTCCTCAGAGAAAATGCACAAAATGCGGGAAACTGAAGAAAGCCGGGAGGCAGGTGGTGAATGTCGTGGATGCAGTACGAAGGTTCAAATATTTTGGGACTCAACATCAACAACCTTCGTCAACTAAATTTAAATTTATTCTGGGATCCAATAGAACAGTATAGAACCAACGTTGATGCACTTTGAGCCGGATAGAGTAAATTCAGGATCGTTTTAAGATTCCTCTACTGGTTCTGGAAGTAGAAGAACGAGATCTTGTTCCGTGGTTGTAGAAGCATACCAAGGAGTAGATCACCATCCGAAGATTACTCATGTAGCTCGAGGATGTCCACATCACGTAGTAAGTCGTTACTCTTAAGGTTTTCGTCCTGTGTATTTACTTGCAGAAGTTTCTTCATCTTACAAATGGGTATAAACACAATACAGTGGCAAGATGAAGAAACTTTGTGTAAGTAAATACACAGGACAAAAACCTGGGTTCTGTATGTACAATGTTGGTGTTTTCATTTGCTGTTAGTGTTTTCATTTGCTTCTTTTTTGTATTAGAATTTCTTTTGTAAATACACCATTTTTGGAAGCTTTTTCAATCTTATCAAGTGTACTTACGAGCCATCTTACAAGTCATTGAGCAATTTGTCATCTTACAAGTCATTGAGATGTCTTTAGTTTGTACCTGTGCTATGTTCACACAAAAGACTGGATTACTTTTAGCATTCTGTGGAAGCAAATATAGAGGAATTCATATTTCAGCCTACTTAAAACCTGACTGCTTCATAAGCATAGCAATAGGAAATGGCATCAAGGATTTTGTAGAGCTAGCAGCAGTTTAAAAAAACAATTTTTTTTTTCATATTTCCCCTTTTTCTTTCTGTAAAATTATTAAATATTCATATACACCAGAGTAACCTGAAGCCTAGAAAATAAAAGACAGTAATAGATTTTTGTTGGGAAAATGATGATAGCTAAAAAAGTTTCTACACAACTCCGAATCTTGAGTATATCCTGATGTATGATGAAAAGGAGAAATTGAGGGGAGATGCCAAACTAAGCAGACGCGGTAGCTGCTAATAAGCCATTGTGCCTGAGAAGTGCCTCTGGAGAAGGTTCACGCCCTCGGAACTGAACAAAAACCTGACAGAAAGAATATATAATTAGGAGAAACTGAGGGCAAAAAATTATGTGGCAGTTGAAATTAACACAACTTTGTGAAGTCCAATGCAGCTTGAACAAAAAAAAAAGAGAATTTCTGAAAAATCTGTAAGAGTGGTGTGTACTAAAGGAGGATATGAGGTGGATGATTGTAACAAACACTTCATTTAATCAACAGAAACAGGAAAATGCAAAGAAGCATATATATAAGGCATTGCAAATATAAATACTAACCTCAAGTGGTGGTTTTCCGCCTCCAAGAGCAAGAACTGTTTCACGGAACTTGCGCCCAGTCTCTTTGACAGCCTGTTGCAAGATGTGCAAGTACAAGTTATTTATGTAATTTTGCAACCTTCACACCCATACGACCATCACAAGGTTTCTTGACACAACACGGATTGCAAAGCAACCATTTCTAACACTAGGAATAAGAAACAAAGATACTGACATAAATAAGAATTATCTGCTATTTACATACATACTTTCAAGAAAAGGCAATTTTAAGAAATGGAACCGATAACAATTTTAACGATCCTACAGGTTTTAGCACTCGTACCTTTTCATTGTCCAATCCAGCATCCTCAAATGCTGAAAAGGCATCAGCTGATAACACCTCTGCCCACTGCAAAATTTTATTAAGACGGGTCAGTTTAAGCAAGTCATATAAGGCATATAAGGGATAGAAATATATCATTTAAAGCTTTAGATAGAAATCAAACTAGCAAGTTCTTAATCCAGCCAAAAGATCTGAACATTAGTTATCTACCATGTAACATCAAAAAAAAAAAAAAAAAATTACCTTGTAACTGTAGTATCCTGCTGCATATCCACCTGCCATGTCCAAAAGTAAAAATACACACATGGATGTATACAAAAAAAAATCCAGCAACTAAGGAATAACCTCAAATAAGTTAAATTCCGAACCTGCAAAGATGTGACTAAAACCGCAAAGGAACCTATCCTCTGGCAATGGTGCAATAACTGAAGTTTTCTCGCTCACTCTTCGATCAATATCAAAGATAGATTCTGACCCACCAGGAATGTAACTTCCATGAAGCTCCAAATCTGTACTGGCAAATTTTATCTGCAAAACGTTTAAAAAATATGAAAAGAATTACATGTCTCTCCATCTTCACTAACTGTTTGTCAGTCTACCAGACTAGCCACTAACAAATGCAATCACCACCATTTTGTCGACCCAATACCCAAGGGCATGGCGTCACATTATGGTCCTTAGGTAAATCTTTATCACAACTAAACTGATTGTTTCAGGAAATACGTGATGGATCGGGGACTCAATTTTTAAGGACTCCAAAATGGCTATAAATTTAAGACGGACATGTATTTGTACCAACTGACCTGGCGAAGGCTCTGTGTCCCTGCACGGAAAGTCCTTGCTGCAAGAAGTTTCAAGTAAACTTCTTCTGGGAGTGTCTCTCCAGTTTCATAGTGTTTTGCAAGGCTCATCAGCGTATCCCTATAGCATAAATGAAAAAGTTATATAAATTTGCTTTGAGAAATCTCATACACGATAATTCATTTCTGTTTTAGATCGGCGTCGCTATCTTTTCAACCTTTTCTTTTCAATAATCTATATTTTTTCACTTAAACAAAATAACAAAAATCATTTATTGTAGTCTTGGACATGACAGAATAGGTATAATAATTTGAAAATTTATAATCACCTTTGGTAACACCAATTCTCCATGAACTGAGAAGGCAATTCAACAGCATCCCATTCTATCCCCCGAATACCAGAAACCAGACCCTCGTCTTCCTTAGTGAGCATGTGCTGGAGCGCATGACCAAACTCATGAAATACAGTCTCAACCTGCATTTATGGTGTGTTTATAACATTCAGCCAGACCTCTTAGAAAATCAATGGATACACTTCCATATCCTCGTTAAGGTTATGGAAAAAATCTGAACATGGGTTTCAATAATGCAATTCATCCACTGATTTTCAGATAGCACGGTCAGTCCACTACATGAATATCAATATATAGGCCTATTTGTATAGACCCCCAACACCTACACCACAATTCAAGGTTCACATAATCTACGATGGTCTCTGGTTCCACATTATATAAAAGGAACTTTGAGGCATTGTGTTTGTACAACCCTTAAAGTGTAGATGTCTGTATGTTAGATTTGGCAGTGATTTCATCAATCTTGAAAACTATCCATGTTAGCTATCAATTAGACCACCACCATGATTTACAAAGACCCGGCAAATAAGTGAAGGGCCAATTTAGTTTATCTGATACTTGTCTGGAGCGAAAAGTTTGTGAGATTTACCTCTCGGAAGGTCATAAGGCTTGGCTTATCCCCAACCGGGGGTGATTGATTGCACACCATATGAGCAACAGGCAATCTAGCGGAGGCACCATCACGTGCAAGAGCACGACTTCGCGCAACAACCTCGTCCATCCATGCCCCTCCACGTTTTTCAGAAGGACGGGAATATGGATCAAAATAGAAATATGCAATGGGATTACCTACGGAATCTTTGATCCGGTAGAATCTGACATCATTGTTCCAGACCTAAAAACAACAGTCACATATCAGTTAAACGCAAATTATATATGGTACTACAGCCTACAAGAATCAAATTATCAACCATATGAAAAACCAAAACAAGTGCATAAACATTACCGGGGCTAAGCCATCAGCTGCCTCCACATCAATGTCAAACAGTGTCTTTGCGAGGCTGAAAAGGCCATCCATGACCTTTGGCAATGAAAAATAAGGGCGCAACTCCTCCTGCAAAATTAAAGCGAAGTTAAACAACAAGTGTCTAAGTTTGTCGCGAATTTTCAATCAAGCTTGCATTACAGAGCCTACTTGCTAATTGATATCACAAAATACTCACGCTGTCACGCATAAGGATATTCTAATTTCAAGCCTTTTTCTCTTAATCAGTTTACCCCTTCCGATCTGTTAGCCAGTCGCTACACTTTCATCATGCTAGAGGAATCTAACATAGGTAGGAGTTCTAAAAATGTGCCTTCTAAATGCTACATGGCTAACCGAAAAAGAAACCAACAATATGTAGTATATATACACTTACTGAAACATCAAAATAGTGACTAGCAACCAGGTCAAGCTTTAGCAGATAAACTAAAGTCAAATAGTATGAACACCAAATCAGTTGGTGAAATTTTCAAACAGAATCAGAGAGAGACCTGTTACGCATACCTCGTTTATGTCATACTTTGACTCACGCAGTCTCTCACTCCAAAAGCTGAGGTCCCAGTGACTTAAATCACTGGCTTCTTCAGCACCCTGCTCTTGTGAGAACTTTTTAAGGTCTTCCATATCTGAAAAATAAATAAAATGAACTCAATCAAATCCTCCACCAACTTGATAAGCACCTGCTTACCTGTTAGTTTGTTCTTCGTGCATAGATTCAAAATAGAAATTTAGGATTCTACAAGTTAAGAACAAAAAGTTTCCGACTTAACATGCATTTTCCTGCCGACTACAAAGGGTGTGCCATCCTAATTACTATAATCTTCTTGGGATGCTGCATTTCAAGGTAGCATTAAAGGAAATGACAAATTCTAATCAGCTCAAATCGTATATATTTATTACGAGTAGATACCAAGTTTTATAAACTATAAAGATGCTTACAAGAGTTGATAGTAGAGATACTTTGATAGTACTCTGTAACTGATTCTAATATTGGGAACATAAAATAAAGGACTTAAAGCCTAACACTTGCAAGGGAACCACAAAAGAACCAAATTTCGTATGAAAATGCAACAGAAGAAGAAGAAAAACATTTAAAACTTTTGAAACATGCAATAATGGAAAAATAACAAGTGTAAATTAGTCGTGCTACCTTGAACTGCAGCATCCCAAGAAGCAGTTCGAAGCTTCTCAAGGAGTTCCTCTGCTTTTTCAACGGTAGCCATTTTCATTGCCATGCTAACCTGGACAGCAAATGTTTCACTTTAAGTCTCTGAAATGAAGAAGTGTTACAAACAGATGATAGATTATGTACCTCGGCATAGTTGTTGTAAGCAAGAAGTTTAGCCTTCTCCAACCTAAGCTTTAAAATTTGGTCAATAATTGGGGAATTGTCCAGATCTCCACTAGATGCACGTGTTACATAGGCTCGATAGACTTCCTCTCGCAATGAACGGTTGCGTGAATGTTGCATAACAGGAAGAAAGCTTGGAGCATCCAATGTTATCATCCATGGTCCCTCTTCAGCAGTAGCTTTTTCATGCCCCTAATGAGAGAAAACTTTAAGAATGCGCGGTACTTGAAACAAAACAAGGTAAAGCATGAAACGCTACTAAACAGGCTAGCATTTCAACATGAGATACCTTGGATGCTGCTGTTTGTGCAGCTAGACCAAGTGCTGAAGCAGGCAATCCTTCAATTTCCTTCTTATCAGTAATTAACTTTTCAAACTTTTTTGTGGCATCCAAAACGTTTTCCTCAAATTTCTGGGATAACTTTTCTAACTCCTGAAAAACCATGGCAATGTTAACAAGAGGAAATGACCAACACACATCAAACAAAATTTTAACATTAACAACTCATTGTTCTTAAACTTTTCAACATTGGACGTTTTAAATGAGTTCACATGTTACAAAGGAGAAAAACAAAATGTGTCACAGTAGTTACAAAGGAGAATAAATATAGGTGTTCATAAAGAGATAAATTAGATCAATCGTGTGCATCACAACAAACCTGTTGCACTTTATTAAACTGTTCCCTTTTATCATCTTCCAGCGACACACCATTAAGAACAGCCTCCTTTAATTGGCCTGAACAACAAACACAGAAACTAAAATCTCAAAGAAAAACTCACAGGACTAACGTCTTACTCTTACAGTCTGATAACACAGTTAAACTGTTCAACACTAAACAAACAAGTATAATCAGTAGAAACTGACACACAGTAGCTCCAGCTCATGTCCTGGCATAAGACATTCATAAAATGTACAGAGAAACACATACAATAGCCAACAATTCTACTTAGGGGTACAAATGAACAGCAATTACCTTCAACAATACGTTTACGAGCATCACTCAATGTTTGCCAATCTGAGGACTCTCGAATGGCTTTGAATGCATTATAAATAGGTTTGCTCTGTCCCAACCTAAGATTAAATTTAACTTTCTCTGGCTACAAAATAGAATAAAAAAGAAACATGTATCATAATCTAAACTCCTGAAAACTGCAATGAAACTAAATCTCAAGTAAAATCAAACAAAACAGTACCTGAACTTCTTCAATAGCGGAACGGAGATCAGCTGAATCCTTAACAGACTTAAGATGATTCACAACTCCCCACACTACTTGTAACCGATCTACAAGCTTCTCCAATGGATCTACTAATTTCGGCCATGTTGGTTCTACTGATTTCTCTAATTCAACCAATTCAGTCTCCTGCAAAATAAAGTCTCCACAAATCAATAAAAATCCAAAATCCAAAAATAAATAAAATAAAAAACCTAATCGGTAGCAATACTTACAAGCTCACTCAATATAGCTCTAATCGCAGGACGAACATGTTTAGCTTCAACAACATCAAAAGGAGGAAAATCAAAATCTTTCAACAACGGATTATCTTTCAATTCAACAACTTCTTCTTGTGGAGAAGAAACCACTGGAGATGGATTCTGAGAAGCCATTAATGGAGAAAAAGTACAGAAAGGAGCAGCGGAAAAAGAAGAACGAGATAATGATGATGAGTGGAGTTGTTGAAGACAGAAAGAGAAAGAAGAAGACCAAAGAGGACAAGGTAGGGATTTAGTAAGATGTTTAGGAGAAATAAGAGGATAATGGAATTTAATAGAGCGACGTAATTGAGAAAGTGGTTTTTGAAATCGTATCATAGAAGAAGATGAAGGGGAAGACGATGATATAGGGATGGATGTTGTTGCGGATGTTGCGATGAACAACATGTTTATAAGAATTAAAATTGTTGCGCCAACGGCTTGATTGTTTTGGGGGTAACTTTTCTCATGGGGACTACAACATTTTTTGGTCTTTGTAAACATTGTTTTTTTTGGCTCAATCTGGGATTTTTTTGTGTGGATAGGTAAGTTTATCACTTGCGTAGGGAAAGAAATCTAACAAGTTGGGACCATGGGAGGAAAATATAATGAAATAGTTCATCGTGAGAGAGAGCGTTATGTCTATGATGATCCTTTTTTCTTGGCTTTGGCCACATGTGTCCCAGTGGCGGAACCAGAAAATGAATAGTGTGATGGCGTGAAAACAAATTGGCTTGATTTGGGTTGGCTTAAGCCTATTGTTTAGGCTTGATTTTTTATAACCAGACACAGTTGCACTATAAAATGGAAGTTTTTTTTGGACTTTGGGCTGCCTTAAGCCAGCCCAAGTTACTACATAGATCCGCCCCTGATGTGTCCAATAGCAACTACCATAGTTTTGTATTTTTCTCATTTCTTTTGGATAGCCAAGCGACGGCTAACTGATACTACAAATCGAAACTGAGTACTCGTCTAAGGCGAAAACTCGTCATTCGTAAAATAGTCTTTTTAATCTATCATTAGTCACTACACCATTTTTTCCGATTAGCAACTAAGTTTTGCAACAACTCTTAAGCAGTTGCGAATTCGCAACTAAATTCGCAACTGCTCAAAAATTAGCAATTGCTGTTTGCGGTTACAAATTTCGCAACTGCAGAAAGCAGTTGCGAATTTTTTAGCCTTGTTGCAATTCGCAACGGCTGACCTTTCCACATATGTTGCCTGCTTGTGTGCAAGGTAACACCAGAGTTTCAAGTGTGCGATCCAGCTGAGTGGGTGGTCACACTAGTTCTATTTTTCAACCCAAACATATGAAATTGGTTTACATGGGAAAGATTATTCCACCTTTTTTCATTATCTTATATCCAATCCTAACTCCCTTACTTATCTTTCTTTTCTTCTTTCATCGACCAGGAGCAGCGCCTCCATCTTCTTCTTATCTCCATCTCTATTCTCTCCATCAACACCTACTGAAAACGAAGATTCGTCTACAAAATCCATCAATACCATCAGATTTTCTCTATTTTTTTCACCAACACCAACTGAAAACAAAGATTCACCAGCAAAACCGATCAACATCATCAGTTCTTGAAGATTTGTTTTGAATCGATGAATAATAGTCGTTGAGGGTCATCAACGATAATCGAGAGTAATTTATGTTGTCCAGGGAACTCTTGACTAGGTCATATGATGATTGACTTGACTTATTTTTTTTAGTTGCAAAAAATTAGCAACGGCTAAAAGTTGTTTCTAAATTTAGAACCAGAATAATAAAATCGGGTTCGGCTAAGATTAGCCGTTCTAAGTGTTTTTGGTTCTAAATTTCACAACTGCTACACAGCAGTTGCGAATCCTCCACTTCGCAACTGCTTGAAGCTGTTGCGACAAGAATATAGCAACAGCTGGCCGTTGTTGCTAAACCTGTTCGCAACGGCCGAAACAGTTGCAAAGTCGAGGAAAAGAACAGTTGGCTGAACCGAAAACCGTTGCGAAAAAAGTTCGCAACGACTTAAGAGTTGTTGCAAAATAAATGCAACGCCACGTTTCGCAACGGCTGGCTGTTGTTGCAAGTGCCTTTTACAACAGCAGGCAGCCGTTGCTAATCCCGAAAAATGGTGTAGTGAGTGTTGAAGTAGAAGAGTTGGCCTTGGCCTATTTGGAAGTCCGAGACTCAACATTGCTTAAGTCGCGGAAATAGAGTTTTAATTATGGAGAAGTTTGTTAGATTAGTAGCTTTTTTAGTTCGTGTTTTTAGAGTTTACCACTTATTAGCATCTAGATAAAGTTCATTTTATCCTAGGTTTATCTTTATCTTTTCTTAGCTTACAAGTTTTAGGATTCTATTTAAGCTTATGAACTTATGTTTAGTTGGCGGTTGGATGAATAAGAAGAAAAGATTGAAAACTCAGAGAGTTTTATGTTTAGTTTCTATCTTACAGCTATAAGCTTGCATCAGTTTTGCCGCTATAAACTAATCATGTCCATGGCCCGAAGAAGAGGAAGAAGTTGAATGAATACTCGTGCTAACCCCCAAGAGGAGGAGGTGATGGAGTATGTGAGGATAACGGAGATCAAACGACGGGTTGAAGTGCTCACCCATCAGTCGGTAGTTATACAGGAACAACAAAAGCATCGTCAAAATCCAAATCGGCATGAGTCTGGGGAGGATGATGATGAGGAAGACATTTATAATGTCTTTGTTGGTAGCAAAGTCGATAGTCAACATGTTGTACATCAATCGCGTGATTCTAGAAATTCGAATCCAGATTGAAAGTTGACATCCCTGACTTTAATGGTAGCTCGCAACCAGATGAATTGATTGATTGGCTTTATGTTGTAGAAGAAGTTTTAGAGTTTAAGAGGGTTTCCAGAAAATCGAAGGGTTCCATCAGTATCAACGAGGTTTCGAGGAACTACTGCATCATGGTGGCAACACTTGAAATCTCATCTACAAAGACTAATATCAGACTTCAAACTGAAACGAGGTTATAGAGATGCCTAATCGATTCTACCTCAAAAAATAAATTTAATGAATATGAAACTTGTGGAATTACAAAGTCTGAGACGAAGAGTATTTTGTAAATTTTATCAATCTTATTTACTGATCAATAATTTTTGAATGGGAATATAAAAGAATAGACGGATCTTTAGAATAAATAAGAATTATGATGATCAAGATAAGATTAAGGATATCAAGAACTATCAGGTAAAAGATAGTCTGACCGGGATTTACGAATCCCTTAGTGAAGACTTTAAAATTCTTAAGCTAATATAGTTTCACAATGAAACATAGATCTTTAGAGGAATACTCTAGCCTCAACTCGACACAGAGGTGCCCGGATTGAGAGTTTAAGATCCATAGAGTCCTCTATTTATAATTATGAACAAGGCTAAGTAGCTTGCAATCAAAGCTGAGTTCGTGAAATATTTTCCATGTTTACGAGTTACTTTGACACAAAGTAAGCTCAACTTCTCAATATAGATTGATCATGTAAGCATGTGAGAAGTTTTCCTTAAATTACAAAAAATAATGTGCACCCGCGTATTTATCGATATAAACTTTATACACAAAATGGTTAGCCGAGAACAATGGTTGAGCTATTCGTGAACCGTCAAGCATCATTGGAGTTCAATAACTCTCAAAGACTAAATCAGTTCGTGAAAAAACTTTTCATATTCATAAGCTCGCGAACTTTCCAAATCAGTTTGTGTATTAAAGTCACAAAAAGTCTCCAGAAACCTCTTAAAATCAACTGGTTCGTGTACTGACTAAATCAGTGTTTGCACTTGAGGACTCAAAAGTGTCCACGAACATTTCAAAATCAACTAGTTTGCTAACTGACCAAATCAGTTCATCTACACGAGTTAATAAGAGAACAGTTAATCAAGTCTTATTATTTATAAGTTTTAAGTTCGTGTACTGATTGAACCATTTTGTGAACCTAAAAAACCAACTTTATGACCCATACAAATTTGCACGCAATATCGATATGTTGAACAATAAATTGCTTTCAACCTATCATACGATAAGTTCTTCACTGCTTAAACATATGATTTGAGATTTATCAAGTACCAGCTTGAACTCGAGATTTCTTCCTTGCAATATCCATCATAATACTAAAGTCATACGAGATTATCTTAGTAGATAGAACGATAGAAAATATGAGTAAGTAGGACAGTCAGTTTTCTCATATACCTTTGTTGATGAAGTTACAAATGGCTATGTTGTTCTCCAGTTTTCAAAATCTTCAAGGTCAATTAGTGATTTCTGATACTCAACTACCAGGCTCTACTCTAGTCCGAGACGCACCTTAGTAGATTATAAATAAAAATACAGTTTTGATCAACTAAATTTGACAACAAGTTGACATGCCAAAACTTATGGGGTTGTCCGAGTGATGCTCTAACACCAACAAAGTTCCAAAGCTTGGTCTTTTGGCTAAAGGCATATCAAACATTAAAGAAAAACACATTAACAACATGAACACACATTTCCGAGTTGGTTTTGTACATCAAACCTGTATCAAAAATACAAGGTACTACACAAATTGACTTAAGTACGTAAAAAACAGACATGTGGTTATGTTACGTGTAAACCAGTCCTGACATATTTCTTGCGCAAAAAAAAAATCATAAGGAACGTAAAATTTCAAACCGCCAGTCTCTAAGCATATAAAATTTACACCATAAAGTTAGATGGGAATTTTAATAAGGTGCCGCATTTTAAATTTCATATTTAAGAAAGTGCCACCATTTTTTTTCAGAATTTATTTAATGCCACACATTTGATCTTTTCAATCGTATTTTTTTCTTTAAACAGTTAACATTTGTTAGTGCATAGGTGACGACTATTCAACCTTGTAAAAGACATATAAGCCCTCGAATCATTTTCATATAACTGAGTTAAATCGACTCATTGTAGTGAGTCACGAGTCCTGAACTAGCCATTTACACAAGCAATCATCCTTCACTGTCCTGCAGCTTGAAAACTCACTCAAATCAGAGAGTAATGTATGCCCAAAGTCCTCCAAACTCCTCTCTGTTCCAGCAACTGCTCCGTAGTTTCCGTCCTCCCCGAAACAGCACAACTCGTTCTTTCCTTAACTGTCTCTAGAACCAAGGTTAGACTCGAATCAACCCAGACTCAAGCATAAACTTGCACCACCAGCTTCGTTCAGTACCATACCATAGCTCCTCAACAGTTCAACCAAGCACCTTCGCAGCATAGCCAAATTTATCCAACTGCCGGACCTTTGGAATCTCGTCACCAGCAAGACATAATCAAGTTCCTGACCATTTCAGCTCCTTTCAAATTCAGTCCACAGCCTCTAAACACCTCCACCAGTTAAACCAGTTCAACCATGTACCTGAACTTCTTAATTCCGCAAACAACACCTCCACTGGACCACTTCCATTCTCCCTAGCCTGCTAAATTGATCACCCACTGGTTGTCTTGGTCGGAACAAGCCTGACTTCCAACTTCAGACCTACTACCAAAGTCCATACGCCAATCTCCATTTTGTCCATGTAAGCATTCTTGTTATTCTCCATCTACAGACTACATCACCACCAATCATCTTGATTCACATCCGAGCTTCCTCCATTCTCAAGAACAGGTACCCTTCCTTCGCAACTCGAATTCCTATCGCAATACCTCTCGCATTTGAACTCAAGCACCACTGATCACCCACAGGACAGAGACAATACTCTCAAGTCACACTCCATTGACGTTAACCATTCAGGATTCTAACCTTCGCACAACCAATTTCTCAAACAACATGCATGCGATATCTTCGTTTTCTGGAAGTTGCTCTCAACTATTTTCTAACCATCTCAAAACCCCACTGGTTTCAACTTGAATTCAAGCCAAGCCCTAGCTTCTATTTTCTAACCATCTCAAAACCCCACTGGTTAATGCAAATAGTGGGCGAGAGAATAACTGGTTATAGAGTTTTCACAAACAGATGATGTGCAAGAAATTAAGAGATGATAAAAAGGTGCATCTTGGTTGTTGTATTCAATAATCAACACCTTCTATAACTTTCATCACCTGCAAATTCGAATTTAAAGATAAATAGATAATCCATCTATTATAATAGTACCCGGAGTCGAAATACACTTCCATTAGCTTATGTGTACTTTCTTTGGATACCCACTCTTCATTCATATATTTCCAACCCACCAAGCACAAGACTATGTCAAGGAGAATAGTGTCGAGCCATAACCACAGTGGGGATACCAATCCCAGCCAAAAGATTCTCACAATCTTAGCCATAACTCCGCATAAATTAAGAAGTTATGATTAACGAGAAACATTTGATTGAGAAGAAGAAGAACTGGAGAAGATAAAGATGTTTGGCAGTGCTGGCAGTGGTGATGTACGAGAAGATGAATTATTTGTAGATGTGTTGATTCGATGGAAGAAGAATATTCTTGCAGCATCCCTAGCTTATCTCTATTTGTTCGGTTTCGAATGAAATTGAGATAACTGGATATCATCCTCGTTGTACACAAACTCAGAAACAAACCAAAACCCTAACTCACTGAATTCTCGATTCAACCTCCTCCTAAACTCAAACAGCGACAAAACTTCCACCATCACCTGATTCATGATCAGACTCTTCTTATCTCGATCTCATAACTATATTTCATCTCCCCAAAACAACCAGAGCAGAACAGAGAGGAGGAGCAGAAGAAAGAGGAGGAGCAGAAGAAATAAGAAGGAAAGAGAAAAGAGAAGAGAAAATGATTTCTGTTTGACACGTTTAGGAAGACCAAAGAAGAATATTAAGGCAGCCATTGAATTGATAAGGGAAGCCAGGCGGTTTAGGTGTAAAATGATTATTTGCCCTTCATACTAATCCAGTGATATCTTCTTCGTCCGGTGTCTGAATGATACGTTCGAGTAGTCTATTCCGCATAACTTTTCTAGATCTATCTAGTGATACTAGTTCCATATCTAGATCGTTGTTAGATTAATTTCTAATAATTAACGTCCGTCTCTGATTAATCGAGTCAAAAGCGGTTTAGTCGTCTCATGACTGGTCTAATCGCGTTGACGAACTTGAGAGTCCTTACAGTTAAGTAATTGTATCGTGGTAAATTGACCAGGTAAACCATAAATGACCAATCATGCGGGCCTTGACGGAATTGATAACGGCAGTGGCATTTATAAATTCTGGAAGAAAAAAAACGGTGACACTTTATTAAACCGGAAAACCACGTTTGGGAGACAATAACAAATGAATACCTCGAGTCAATTATTTTAATTTTTGTACTTTGAACCCCATAAAATCTTGTTTAAACCACTTCTAAAATGTAAGATATGTTCTAATGGTAGGTATTGAAACCAAAATTTCCAAAACTTAATGCAAAGAGTTGTGTAACAGGATCATACACAAATATTAAATAGAGATCTTTGGAAATAAGTATCTTAACAAAAATGGTAGGTATTGGTGAGTACTTATTCAATCTTATGCATTGAAGTTGTAGGGTTTAGAGTTACTCCCTGAAAAACAACATCACATCTATCCTTCCAAATCATCCAAGCCCCTATCATGAATGTATACAATAGTTTTTCCTCTATAGTTGTATTGTTTGAGAACCAACTTATAACCCATTTTGAAACCGATTGATAATGCTTTCTGACTGAGTCGATGTTAATGTTAATCTCCTTCCAGACTTTCCTTGCATGGATACAATCAAATATAATGTGCTCCATAGTTTCATCATAATGACTACAGATGTCACATCGAGTATCCATGTCCACATTATATTTGGCTAAACTGTGTTTAGTAGAATTAAGTTCCCTGATACACTTCCATGAAAACAACTTGATTTTGTGTGTTGCTCTGCATCTCCATAATCTTCTCTACACAGTGTTGTTGACTGTCACTCTATTGACTTGAACCCTTCTATTAGACATAGTTAGAGGCTTGTATGTACTTTTAACTGAGAACTTGCCATCTTTAGAAGGCATCCAGATCATGACATCCTTCTTTGTTTTATCAATGAAAAGATTTTGTATACTTCTTGAAGTATCAACATCAAGTAAATGATCCAGTAGGGTAATGTTCCATTGATTTGTGAGTTCAACAACTTCTCCATAAAATCTGAAAGAATCATTTTGAGGGATAAGTGGATGATTCATACTTGGGATCCACTTTTCTAACAAGATTTTTGTATCTTCACCATTGATCTCCATGAACTAATGTTGTTGTAAAATCTTTAAACCTTTAGTAATTCCATTCCAAGTGTAAGAACAGTTTTTTGCTTCTATCTTTTGATGGATGATGTCTCTGGTTTTGAAGTATTTGATGCTCAGTATTTGAACCATGAGATGACTTGACTCATTGCAGATCCCGCAAACTAACTTAGTGAGAAGAGCTAAGTTGATCTTTTCTAAATATCTGAAGGCAAGACCACCTATGTCTTTAGAAGTACAAACATTATGCCAAGCAATTGGATTGGATACTCTATTAGATTTATCACCCAAAAGAATTTCCTTTTTATAGTGGTGAGTTGACTTATGAGATTATTAGGAAGCTTAAAAGTACCCATCTGGTAAACATGGATAAAATTAAGGACATGCTTGATCATAGTACCTCTTCCATATTGAGAGAGATTGATGGAGGACCATGTAGAGAATCTTGTTTCAAATCATTCCTTGATACTTTTGAAAGTCTCTTGTTTAGAGTGACCAATAATGAGCGTTGAACCCAAATATTTCTCCTTAGAATTCATTATCTTGACTCCATGAATATTTGTAAGAGCTTCTGCAACTTCATGCTTAGTTTTTTGCTAAAATGAACTGCAGATTTATTAAAGTTGATAACCTGACCTGATTGAGAACTGAAATTATGAAGTAACTCCAATAAATTATTGACTGAAGTAAGATTTGCTTGAGTGAAAAATCAAGTAGTCATCTGCAAAAAGAAAATGATTAATGGATGGAACAAGTGCATCCACTCTAATACCTAGTATTGTTTTTTTTTCTTGAGCAGCAGTGAGATGCCTAGAAAGAAATTCCATGGCTAGGATGAAAAGATAAGGAGAAAGAGGATCTCCTTGTCTGATTCCTCTCGTGGGTGTAAATTTTTCACAGGGGATTCCATTGAGCATAACTGATAAAGTGGTAGTGTTGATGCATTGTTGAACCAAATTACAGAAGTCCTCACAGAAGCCAAAATATTGAAGAACTTTCAATAAAAATGGTCATTTTAGCCTGTCAAAGGCCTTGGACATATCCATCTTGAGTGTCAACCATCCAATTTGTCCTCTTTTCTTTTTCATGGAGTGAATAATTTCATGTGCAATAACTGTATTATCCTGAATGAGTCAACTAGTTACATAAGCAGCCTGAAAGGGAGACACAATCTTGGTCATCAGTGGTTTCATTATGTTCACAAAGATCTTTGATATAATCTTGTTGGAAGTATTGCACAAACCTATAGGTCCGTAATCAGCTACACGCATGGATTTCTTCTTTTTTGGAATGTGAGAAATATAAGTCTTGTTGATCTGTCTTGAAATATGATTAGACCCAAAAAACCTAGCAACCATCAGACAAACATCATTGCCAACTATATTCCATTGGCTTTTATAAAATCCATATTGAAATCCTTCTGGGCTTGGAGCACTTCAATTTTCCATACTTTTATCAAAGATTTCTTGAGATGAAGGAATACGAGTGAGACAATTATTATCATCTTCAGTGATAATTGCTGGCAATATGTTGTAAAATCCTTCTTCAAGAATAGGATTAGATGTTGAACTGATTTGTTTGAAATGATGAGTAAGATGTAATAATATTTGATCTCTTGTTTGAAGCCAGTTGCCATCATGATCTTTAATGGAATCAATGTTATTCCTTGTTCTTCTTTTATTTGCTTTTGTACGAAATATTTGTTATTGTAGTCCATCTCTTTCATGAAATTATCTTTTGACTTTAATTGATGTTGATGATGCTATCTTGAACATTAGAATTTTGAGGACCTTCTTGCAGTAACTTTAGATCCTTTTGAAGATTATCCACATTTTGGTTAATGTCACCAAAATGCTCCTTATTCCACAAAGATAGTTTCTTTCTTGTAATATGAAGTATTTGAATTAACTGAAATGCAGGAGAACCATGGCCGCTATATTTCCAAGCATTAACAATGACAATAACACAATTTTCATCATTTAACCAAGTTAAGAAAAACTTAAAAGGTTTCTAGCAGTTTGGGACTGTGGCATCAGTTACAAGCATAATTGGGATGTGGTCACTTCATACTTGTGTCAAATGCATGAACTTAGAATTAGGAAAATGAATAGACCAATTACCTTTACCTAGGGCCATATCTGTTCTACATTTTTTTTGATAATGTACCTAGATTGCCATTGTTCCAAGTGTAGTTTTTTACTATAAAGCCAATATCCTCTAAACCACAATCATTTATAATTCCATTAACTAGACCATCAGAGGAGGAAGAAGCCACATTATTATTATTATTATCAAAGAGATGAAAATTAAGATCTCCTAGGACTATCCAAGGATTATTGTTAACTATGTTAATCTTATGTATAAAGTCTCATTGCTCTTTTTTCTTGTTATAATTGTTATAGCCATACATGCACGTTAAAAGAAATTCAGGTTTATTAGGGTCTCCCTGAATAACCACATTGAAGATGTTATAATAAGAGTCTACCACATCCACATCACAAGTAAAGCCATTCTTCCAAAGTAAAACAAGACCACCTGAAAAACCTACAGGTTTTATATAAGCAGTATTTGGGTATTGATAGGGAGACATTTATGTTGGCTTATTTTGGTTTCACAGAGAAAGATAATATCTGGATTTTGGGTCCTTATTAAATCTCTCAGATGATTTATAGTATTAGACTTATTAAATCCTTGAACATTCCATGAAATGATCTTCATTATAAACACCTCACTTTTACTATGAATTAGGAAAAAATTATCAATAACAAAAACAATAAAGATATGAAGGACTAGCTTGTGAGAACATTTAATGTCATGCAGAGATGTAATATGTTTACGTAAAAAAATCCTAAAAAGAATGTTTAATGAACTACAAAATTTAGGATAAATTAAGAGGTTGTAAAAGAAAATGCAAGGACTAGTTGAAGTTTTATATATACCTATACCTCTGTCTGTGAATTAACAACTTGACTATCCTTCTCTATGATCTTTTGAGAAGTTTGATTGTCGGTGTTGATATCAGAAGCATTGATAATGGAAGTTTCTTATTGGGCCTCTTAGTAGTAGAACTTTTAGTGATTCTAATTCGTTTTCCAAGTCTTGTGGCTTTTGTGTCTTCACTCTCACCCTTTTTCAGCAAAAAATCCATATTGATAACTTCATCGTCTTTAGGAGGAATAAAAGATGCAGTTTTGATAAAAAAATTTGGGTTGGACTTTGCTACTGGAGCTTTACTGGTTGTGATTTGAGATATATTCTTCCTTATACTACTTGCTTTTCCAAAAAAGTATGGCTTTTCATGAGCTTTGAGTAAGAATTCCTTTGCATCTTTACAAGCAACCTTGCAATGTTTAATAACATAACATTCAGAACATATTCCAGCTGGTTACCTTTCATAAAAGAATTTGATCCAACGGCTTGTCCCAGCATTAGTGATAACTTTCACCCCTCTTCTAAATGGATATGAGAAGTCTATGTTAACACAAACTTTCACCGGGTCGCTGCCTACTGGAACTGCATCTTTTGGCTCAATAACTATTACTTCACCCATGATACTACCCATCTTTGAAACTGAATCAATGTTCATGTGTTCTGGCAATAATAATTTGAGTTGAATCCAAAAATGTTGGAATCCCCGGTGCTTCTCTGTGTAGATCATTTCAGGGATATAATCATGAACCACTAGCAAATGTCTGTTATGCTCCATCGAGTTTGGCTATGGCGCTTGCCTCACATCGAGTTTCTTCCGCTTCATCACTATTGCTGACTTTTTGAAAAGTCACGACTTCAAAAGTATCACCTAGATCTAATGTAGCTTGTTTGACCTTGTTAACAAGATCTCCGAGTTGGCTTGAACTACCCTTATCCATTGTACTGATGAGTTTTTTTCTTAGGGTTTATGCTTGTTTTGCAGAAAAATATTTCATGTTTTATGGGTAAGGTATAAGTAATTTCTACATACGTAGGAGAGCTAAGAATATTTTTTGTAATGAAATTCCTACAAATATGGAATATGAATGAATAGGTACTGACTTTTTCATGGTAGGTTTTGTAGCTGGATAATTGAATGCATAGCAAAAGTAGGTAACAAAAAATCCATTCAACAATACAATTACGCTTGAATTTTTTTTGAAAAAGTTTCAAGGAGGGATAATCTTCCGATCTGAGCTTCTGAGTTAACCCGATCCATAACATTGTTCTTCTTCCATTTCATACAACTGATATCATCACAGACATATCCTGCTATCAAACTCTTAGCAACTTTCTCAGCAAACGCTTTGATCAAAACAAACGAGAAGGCAAACGCCACTAATGATAAAACAATCTGTAAACACATATTGGAGACACGGGAAAAGATTTAGCAACTCATGAATAAGTGAAAGAAACAAAACTTAAAAATTAAAAACTTACGATTATAGAGAAGATAATCCTGAATAATATAATCCTAAAAATGAAAAAATTTAGCATAAATAGTTAGCAGCAAGGTTAAAGAATGAATTTAATATAAAAAAACTAGAGTGAAAACATTAGTAAAAGTGGTGAAGATCAGATCATAAAATGGAAGAACAAATGCTGAGTCAACTCATTTTTTGTCGCCCGATCCTCGGAGGTTTCGAAGTTTCCAGTCCTTGTTTCCTGCAATACATTATCACTTATTTTATTATCTTTTTGATAATAACATTATCATTATATTAACAATTGTAAATACAAATAAAACGGGAAATTGCCGCACTCTCGAGGGATATTGATTTTTTTTTATCTTCGGAAAAATAATATCAAATATTTCTAAACCTTTTCTACTTAGCATTGGAACATGGCATGACACAAAAGATTAGAAGGTCTAGCTGTACCCGGCTTGTTAGCTTATATCATTAGATTTAGGTAGTTGAGTCTGAGAATTCACTGAATACCCTTGATGATTGAAGACTGAAGATCACACGAAGACATCAATGAGAACTTCATCAACAAAGGTAAGCGAATACTGACTATCCCATTTGACTCAGTGTCTTCTACCATTCTATCTTCGGAGACATGTGTCGTTGTCTTTATTAATTGATGATACACAAAGAAGGAGTTTCGAGTTCAAGCTTGTTCTTTACGAATCTCTACAATTGAATTAAATCAATGAAATAATTATCATATTTGAGGCTGAGTTGTTGAATGTACTAGGTTTGCGCATGAAGCTCCTAAAACTCCAACTTTGCCTAGAGTTTGCCAACCACTTTTGGCAGTTCACCAGCTGTGCAATTTGAAGAGTTTTATGTTGACATCCAACTTTCCTAAAGTTCGTAATCCACTTTTCTTAGTTTGCAAATTGTGCAATTTGGAGAGTTTTCTATTGGTATTCCACTTTTCTTAGAATTTTTGAACCACTTTTCTTAGTTCCCTAGCTGTGCAATTTGGAGTGTTTTCTGTTGACTTCATAAAGCTTCTTGAGTTTGTGAACCTTGTTTTTCATTTCACAAATACGTGTAAATTGGATGTTACAGAACCGTAATTAACTTGCTTGCTTGATTCATGAACCATATGCGTTATCTCGTGAACTTATTGACAAATGCGCACATGCACCATTCTTCTTTGTATTACAAGAAAAACTTCTTGCACACCTATTAGTTTTCATTATTGGTATCATGCTATTGTGAGTAAGTTAATTATTTTCCTAGTTATATGGAAGCTAAACTTTAAAAGTATCTTTCTTTCGCAAGTACGTTATCATTCTTACGGCTTTTATCAAAGAAAAGAAACTTTATTGCTAAAATTTTCTAACTACAAAAACAAGTTTACTTGACCAAATAAGAAATCTATTAATCTAAGCAGTATTGAGATTACTAGGAATCAAAGTAATACATAAATATGGAAAATAGTTCACGAACTTAATTAGGAATGCAACTATGCAAGTAATAGTTTCTTGAACTTTGAGCAACCTAGTTATATTCATCATTATGAATAAAGGACTCTTTGTCAGAATGATTCTCAAAGGTTGCACGTTGTGCATCCTTGTTGTTGTAAGAGTCGTCCTCCATAAATATAGGTTTTCTCGAGAAACATAATTAGGTTAAGAATTTTAAAATCTTCAGTTGGGATTCGTGAAACTCGGTCAGACTATCTTTTACCTGATAGATATTTGTTATCCACGATTTTATCTTGATCATCGAAGTTATATTTTATTCTAAGGTCGGTCTCTTATGATATATGGTCATTCAAAAACTATACTTTATTGAATAAGATTTATAAAAACTACAAGGAGTTATTCCTCTCATATATATCTTGTTACTTCAACAAGATTACAATTTACATAAGCTTGACTTAGATACATCTTATGAATAATTAGGTATCTCTATAAACTTTGAAGAGTATAATCATACTTGTTGAGGTTTGCTTTGACACCTTTACGTGGAGATCCCTCAAACCAAATAGATTTCAATTCCATTGGTTATCATATCTTAAGGAAATCAAATAGGTAATTTGTTGGAGACAGGGTAGCGCTAGTCTTCACGAAGGACTATGGAGCAACTCCTACGCTTGTAGAGAACGTCAGTTGGGGAATAATGTACGTATGGTATGAGAGATCTAAGAAATGTATGGGCACAACTACAACTAATAAATTGGACTAAACATTTGGTCTCAACTACATTCCAGGTCGAATATTGATAGAATGCCAATATCTGTAGCGGCTTAATATAGTGTTCAAAACTGGACGAGGTCCAGGGTTTTTTCTGCCACATTACAATTTTCCTTCTCAGCGAAATTTCCGGTTCTTGCATTATTTTTATTCCATAGTATATTATTTATCATATAATTAAAATATGACAACTAACACATTAATTAACCTAGAAAGTTTCTCTCGTCAGAAAAGATCTAACAACACATTTTCTTTATTCTAGTATATTATTTATCATATAATTAAAATGGACAACTAACACATTAATCAACTTAGAAAGTATCTCTCGTCAGAAAAGATATAACAACACATGTTCTTTTTGAATTCAGTTCTTGGAATGTAGATCATACAAGAGCCTAACAACAATCATACATAAAAACAACCCACAAAAACACAATACTACTCAACATAGTAATCTAGCTACACTATGTAACTAAAAACTCTTACTTTATACACAAAACTTGAAAATAAATAAATTGTAAGATTGTCTTACAACTTTGCGGAGACCTGTGTTTTTGGTAAACAGTCGCCCGGGCCTGGTCACTGCGACCCCCTTTGTAAACTCTCATTTCAATCATTGAAACTTTCTTAGAGGATGTTATATAGTTGTTATTCACAAACTATTTTTCATCAAAGCGATTTTCAAGTTATTGAAATAATCAACATGACTTTCGTCACGAGTAAAGATGAACTTGGCCAAAGCAAAAGCTTACCAACACATATTTCGAGAAATAGATAAGCGAGATAAACTCGGCTCGAAATAGCAAATTGTATAATCGAAGTCTATATAACAATGCGACTTTTATCTCAAGATAGGAGATAAAGTAGATAGACTTTTGAGTGATAAATAAGTTCAAGTCTCCACATACCTTTTTGTCGATGAAGTTCCACCAGTCCCTGGAGGATTTCTTCGTCTTTGCATGATGAACGCCGTGGAGTCCAGAGCTCAACTACACTTACTATCCTAGTCCGAGACTTAGCTATAAGTAGAATAGAAATCAAGACTTATAGTTTTGGCAACTAAACTTGACAAACAAGCTTGAGATATCAAAGCTTGCAAGTTCGACCGAGCAGTGCTCTAACAATCTCCCCCTTTGTCAATTTTAGTGACAAAACTATCAATACATATGGAATACAAAATAAATAAACTTTGCAGCTTCTCATCCACATGCTTGATCTCCTTGGTTCTTCAACATTACTCGAAATCTTCGTCACTTCCAAGTACTCCAATGGTTCCAAAGATGTTCAATTCAAAATCATCGTTGTTGAAGATCCTTAGCCATAATAATGAGAAAATAATAGCTCTCAATCATTGTTACACAGTGTCATAGTATTATCACACAACATCAAAGTTCAATTGTATCACAACTTCGACAACAATACTATGGTGATATGTATAAGTCCCCCTTAGTCAATACTTCATCTCACATGAAAACCACTCCCCCTTACATAATGATCCGAAAACCATATGTATTTGTAGTATGAACTACACATTAATTCTCCCCTTTTTTGTCAATAAAATTGGAAAAAGTAAGAAAACTAGTGGGATCCTAATAAAATTTCCATAGAGACACTTCATGACCAAAAGAAAGCACATATCAACTTTTTTTAGATGCAATCATATAGCCGAAACTAAATGCATTCATCAAGGAGTTTATAAAGATACAAGATAACCCCTATAATATTCCACAACCGCACTCCCCACAAAGATTTGGCAGTTAAGCACAAGTTCAATTAAGAACTCTCCCCCATAAAATGTCACTCCCGAAGAACAACAAGAGCGACCTTACTTTCACAAGAAAAGAAGGATTTCTTTGGACATTAACAAATATCATGAAACATGAATTTGTATCCAAAAAACTCAATTAAATTAACCACAAGAGAACCTATGATTAATTTAATCGGAAATGCTCACATAAGAGAACTTACGGAGCCGCACAGTATTTTCATAAAAATATGGATCAGGGAAGATCAATACTGCGGAATAAACAAAGATTCATTCTATTCTTTATCACAATTTGCACAATGACATATAATAGGCTTAATCTTTGTAAGCAAAAGCTCATCATATCTTCCATCAATATTTTCATAATGACATAATAGGCTTATCTTTTGTTTGTCAAAAGTTCATTCAATCTTTTATCAATACTTGCATATCGACATATGAAAGACTTAACTTTTGACCACGTATGGGACAATCATATTTCACGGACGCAAACACACATATCACATAACAAGTTGCAAAATAAAAAACCATAAAGACTAATACTGCAAAATCATCTTCCAAACGAACTTTAGAATTTAAATCAATAAATCTAAAAACATTGCAAGATGAAAACATTGGATATAGATATATGTAATCACAATAATGGCTATTCCAAACCCTAGTTATCCTTCTTAAAAACAAGAATAAACTCTCATAAGAAGTTTCTTAAACAAGAATAAATTCTTTATCGTCCAGTCCCCGAACTCCTTGTCGTCAACATCCATGGGAACATACGGTTCGCGAAGAAAGGAGTCAATTCCAACAAACCTTATGGGCTGATGATGTCGAATCAGGGCCTTCTGAATTTCAAGAGTTCTCATAACAAAATCCTTTATTTGTTGAATATCCTTCCTTGTCTCCTTCAACTCTTCAAGAACATCAGAAAACTTCTGAGAATTTGAAGGAACAGCTCTTGGCTTCCTCACATTCCTTCTTTTTCTTTTCAAAGTTGGAGGTAACAGAGATCTTTCTTTTTCTTTCATGATTGATGGATTAACAATCATATTAACATATTTTCCATCAGAAGACATGATGCTTAGAGAATCCATATGCGTACGGGTTTGTGATAAGAAATCACAACTTAAACTCAACAAGCAGTCTTAAGTTAAAAAGAGTTTCAAAGAAGGAAAAAGGAATGTAGGGTTATGAAACCTTTAAACACAGGTTCGTGCACGCACAACTCACAATCCTAAGAGGGGTAGAATTGTCGAGAATAACCCTATTTTATTGATTGTACAGAGAAGTCCTTTCCAATATCAATTAGATATGGAAGAATTCCAATCTTGAAGAATTTAAAACCATTTCTCTTTTTCTAAAGCCTGAGATGTGAAGAATCTTGTCTCTTTTTATCAGGCACATGAGACAAAATGTACTAACCAAGATAATTTAAGTTGTGCTGGGGTGAACAATAATCTGTCCACCATATCCTTTTCGATCGGAATTCATAGAACCATGTTTCTCGTAGTGTTTAGACCATAAATTTCTTTCTAATGGTCTTGTCTTATCATTGGAAACTAACTTCTTCGACGAAGATAAAATCTTACATACCTCAGCGGTCATTTGAACAAGTTTGAGCTTGCTTGTTAATCGATTCGCTCATCGTTGAAGTTTGTTGACATGCCTCAATTTGTGTTTGTACTTGAAACACTTTGAAAATTCATGACCTTTGAGTGAAAAATAGGAGCATGTCAACCTGGAATATGATTCAGACACCCGAGATGTGCAAGCTGCTAGACACATAGTAGAACCTAAAAAATTTGACAGAGAGTTCCAACAGTTCATGACCTTTCGATTTGGACACTCATTTGAAAAATGACCAAAACCTTTATACTTAAAACTGTTAGAGCATTGCTCGGTCGAACTCGCATGCGTTGCTATCTCAAGCATGTTTGTCAATGTTAGTGATCAAAACTATAAGTCTTGATTTCTAGCCTATATAACTAAAGGTCTCGGACTAGGATAGAAAGTATAGTTGATCTCAAGACTCCATGGAAATCATCATACAAGACGAAGGACTACTCAAGGAACTGGTAGATCTTCATCGATTAAAAGGTATGTGGAGACTTGAACTTATCTGTCACTCAAAAGTCTACCTACTCTATCTCCTATTCTTGAGACAAAAGTCGATATACATTTGCTATTTCGAGCCGAGTGTAACTCGCCTATCTATTTCTCAAAACATGTGTTGGTAAGCTTTCGCTTTTTCCAGATTCATCTTTACCTAGTGACGAATGTCATGTTATGTTTCAATCACTTTGTAAATTGCTCTAACGAAAAATGGTCTGTGAATAACGGCTATATAATGTCCTCTGAGAATGTTTCAATGATTGAAATGAGAGTTAGATTACATAACTATTGGTATGATATAAGCATTGTTGTGGAAACACATATATGTATAAGTCCTTATTCCTTGAACCAAAGTTTGCAAACTTTGTTAATCAAGAGAAACGGAATGTGGCGTGAGCTAAGTCCGCGAACTCAATCCGCGAACCGGCGGAAGTTCTCGACCCGAGAATTTCTGTTGGAGTTTGTGAACTCCTTCTGTGAGCTTAAGTCCGCGAACCCAGTCCGCGAACTTGAGCAGGTTATATCTAAAATCGGTTGTTCTTGAACTCATGTTTATATAAACTAAGGAATGCTTTTGCAAACCGTGGCTATAGAGTTCATGAACCGATTCGAGTGAATCAAACCGTTTTTGCTTCGATTGTGTATTGTGTAGTTACATAAGATCTAAGTAATTGAACAACTCTCTAACTAGTTCATTTGAGTCATTTGAACTAGTTATGGTGAAGAAGAATATGGTGGATATGAAAGTAATCATATGGCTAACCATTTGGTTAACTATTATTGAACCAAGAAATGTTAATGTTGGCTACATAAACCCAAAATTGGACATTTCATTTGTGTGTAGCAGGCTAAGTTTTCGATCCAACGGTTGAGAAATATTAGCTTGAATCTAATCAGGTTTTCATCTAACGGTGAATATTGAATGCTTTGTTACCAAGCTAACATTGATTGCAAACCCTGATTTGAAAGACTATATAAAGGAGAACTATAGCAACTGGGAAACCTAATCCCCACACCTTACGTGTGATACTAGTTGCATAGCTAGAATCGATTCTCCTCTAACCTTTGGTTTCTTCTTCTAAAAACCAGATTAATGACCTAAAGACTTCATTGGGATTGTGAAGCCAGACCGATACTACTTTTCTTGTAGTTGTGTGATCTGATCTTGCATCTTCTATCATTACGATTACAATTGTAATAATTGGCTCGAGATTTATATCTCCGATAGAAAAGATAGAAAAGTAATCACAAACACTTCGTCTCATCGTTTGTGATTCCACAATATCTTTTTTCGCTGCGTCGATTATGATTATTGTGAGGTGATTGATAATACTAGGCTTTTCTTCGGGAATATAAGTCCGGTTTATCAATTGGTTCCTGTTTACCTTGATTTATCAAAGACGGAAAAAAACTCGTAGGTGTATTCGTGGGTGACGGATTTATCTATTACCGTTGATTTTTTTGTGTGATACAGACTTGTTTATTAAAGTCTTCGACTTTGGGTCGTACCAACTCTTAGTTATGGGTGAGATCAGATAAGAGAATCAAGTACGTAGCATCCTACTGGGATCAGAGACGTATGAGCATAACTGTACCTTGGATCAGTGTGAGATTGATTGGGGTTCAACTACAGTCCAGACCGAAGTTATTTTGGAGTAGGCTAGTGTCTGTAGCGGCTTAATACAGTGTGAATTCAATATGTACTAGGTCCCGGGGTTTTTCTGCATTTGCGGATTTTTCGTTAACAAAATTCTGGTGTCTGTGTTATTTCTTTTCCGCATTATATTTTGTTATATAATTGAAATATCACAGGTTGTGCGTTGTTCAATCAATTAGAATATCCGACCTTTTGGTTGTTGATTTAAATTTATTTACACTTGGATATTGGTCTTTGGTACCATCAAAGTTATCTCTTTAGTATTTGATAAAGACTCGCAGATTTCTATTTGCTTGAGTATATATCAAATCGAGAGATTGAGATATAAACTCTTTGATATACTTTTTTATCTAGATTGAGTATGACTGTCTAGTTGATTCTCTAGAAAGTATATTGGAGTTTGTCCATACATATTGATAAGCGAAATGTTGGGTGTGGTTGTTGTACCCTCACTTTTTCAAATGGTATCAGAGCAGGCAAACACGTTTAAGACCTTACAAGTCTGTGTTTGTAGTGATCTGAGGATGAACGATAGTATCTCTGATAAACGCATCACCAGAAATAAAGGCTCTGTCTTGTCTAATTCTATTAAAGAGAAAGATTCCTCAATCTCGAATATAGACGAACCATGTGTTCCAACAAGAAAGATATGCTCCGACATGAGTATTTCCGATTACCCTTCAAAAGAGTTTATCTCTCTAAATAAACGGGAAACAACTGAAGAGAGTGTCTTGATTCTAAATCTTGATAGAATCCAAGCTTAAAGATTTAATCGGTTAAAACACCATGTCGATGTTCTTCTTGGTGTAATAAGAGACTGCAAATTCAAAGAAATTACTAAAGATCATTCTTCATGTATGACTCTTGAGGCTAGCCTCAAAAAGGATGCTTTGGAAATTGAACATCACTTGAGTAAACTCTCTATTCAAGGATGCTCTAAGCAGTCTAATATACCAAGCACTTCGGCTACGCCTGAAAACCTTCCAGCTCCAGAAGTAAAATTGGAATCCCTTCCTGTCAAAAAGAATGTGTCTGAATTTCTCATTGATCAAAGATGTTCCACATCACATGGAAGGAAGAAATCTCCTAACGAGGTTGTTAAGACTACCTTGCCTAATCACACTTGTGATAAGAAAGTATACCTCTTTTGTGATGCAAAAGGCTCTGCTAAACAAAAAAGAAACTCTAGGTTGAATAAAACCTCCTTGGTTCAAATTCAACACACCTTAGACTTAATTCTCAAAGGTGTAACTGACATTTGTATGCCTAAACCAGTTGGTTTTCGTACTTACCCTGTGTACGTTACCAGGAAGGTCAGTTCAATGAGTTCCTTAAATGCCCTAAAGCAGATTAGGAGTCTTAACAAGAATCGTCCAAGGAAAGATCATGTCGTTTCCTCTGGAAATAACATTTCCCTTAATGTGAACAAAATTCCAGAAGAAAGAAAAAAAATTGATGATATGAGAAATAACCTGATGGAGATGATTGAAGGATATAAAAAAATTGTCGACAAGTTGTCATCCTCCTCAAGTCAAAATTCTTCTGGTAAGAACTCTAACTATGTCTCGCATTTCGACGACAGTAAGTTTTATGATAATTTCTCACATAAAAAGGGATCTCTTTCTAGATTCAGAAGGAAAAAGAGACTCGATCATAAACACAATTCTTTTAATGAGCTTAGAGCTTATACTTGTGCTAATTAATCTCAAGGGTTAAGAACTTGCTCATGAAAATCCTGTTGAGCAAGTTGTGTAAAAATCATGTGTACTATGGCAATTTGGTGTTCTGCTTAGTTGAGTTATCCTCTTATCGTTTATATCTAAACTAGTGTTTGCAGACAATATTGCCTAAGAAGTATTGTGTTGTCTAGTATCGTTTCTCTCTTTTTGAAATTCTTTTGCAACTTTGTGGTCTGCTACATTTATGCTCTAAATTACTCCTATGGTAAGGAATTTATTGAGCCATTTATGAATTCTCATGTAGCAAAAGTTCTTTTTTTGTTTTATTCTTTATGGGCCATGTTGTATTCGTATGTGTACACGGGTTACCATCACGAGTCAACCTTTTGCAAACCCTAAAGGTCTTCTTCCCTAAGAAACCATATAAATACCAAACCTCTGAGTCACGTTTGCGTACTCTAGGTTATTTTGGTTCATCAAGAATGTCGTCCTCTTCACAATCGTGTGGTTTTGCTAAAGGCTTTCTTGATAAAGGTATTGGTTTTGAATACGAAGGGAGGAAGAAAAGGACCCTTGTAGATGAAAATCATCCCAATGCCTCGTGTTACTATGCGTATACTCATGAGAATGTTGAGAAGGATGATATGATTTCTGCTGAAGTGGTCCATGACTTTCTTAAGTATTTTGAGGAAGCTAAACTGCAGCTCGTTGATACTCTAAAAAGTTTTAATGTGTAGAAAACTGAGTTGAAAAAGGTTTCATCTGACCTGGATCTCATAAAATCTCACATCAATGATCTTCACAAAGAGAATCTCTTCTCTGAAGATGCAATGGATGCTGCTAATCACAAGCTGAAAAATGCTAAAACTCGTGAGGATCCTGAACCATCTATTTGACCTTAGTTCGTGTTCGTCCATGGCACTGGAGTCTGCTTTTTTTCCCTAGATTGTTGATTTTTTTTATTTGTCTAGTAAATCTTCTATTCTCTTGTTTTTATTAGAAGAATAACTAGAGTTTGGAATAGCCATTATTGTGATTACACATAACTATGTCCAACATTTTCATCTTCATGTTTTTAGATTTATTGGTTTAAATTCTAAATCTGTTTGGAAGATGATATTTGCAGTATTAATCTTTATGGTTTTATATATTGCAAATTTGTTATGGGATATGTGTGTTTGCGTCCGTGAACTATGACTATCCCATACCTTATCAAAAGTAAAGTCTTTCGTATGTCGATATGCATGTATTGATAAAAGAACGAATAGACTTTTGACAAATACAAAATTTAAGCCTATTATGTCAATTATTGATGGAAGATAGGTTAAAATCTTTTGTTTTCAAGGATTATGTCTGTTAAATATCGTTATGCGAATAGTGATGGAAAATAGAATGAATCCTTGTGTATTCCGCAATAATTGATCTTCCCTGATCCACATTTTACGTATTATTGTGAGGCTCCGTAAAGTGTCTTTTGTTGAGCATTGAACGACCAAGTTGATTATTTTCATGATTAGCTATGTTGTTGTTCTGTAAGGTACTTTATGTCGAGCATGTTCAACTAAATTAATCATCTTGTTTGGTTATTTAGTTGTTGCTCCGTAAGTTTTCTCATGTCAAGCACGACCAATTAAATTGATTACTTTTTTGATTAGTTTGATTGTGTATTTCGATTAGATTAATTATGGGTTCTCTTGTGATTAATCTAATTGTATATTTTGAGTCTCCATAAGTTCACTTATGTTGAGCATTTGTCGATTAAATTAATCATGGGTTCCCTTGTGGTTAGTTTGATTGAATATTTTGGATTCAAATTCATACTTGTATGTGATTTGTTATGTCCAAAGAAATCCTTCTTTTCCTTCGAAATTAAGGTCGCTCTTGTTGTTCTTTCGGGAATGACATTATGGGGGAGAGTTCTTTTGAACTTGTGCTTAATTTCCAAATCTTTGTGGGGAGTGCGGATGTGGAATATTATAGGGGTTATCTTGTATCTTTACAAACTCCTTGATGAATGCATTTAGCTTCGGCTTTATTATTGCATCTAAATTAGATGATATACCTTTGCTTTCTTTTGGTCAGGAAATGTCTCTTTCGGAAATTTCATTAGGATCTCGTTCTTGTACCTTTGCCAATTTTATTGACAAAAAGGGGGAGAATTAATATGTAGTTCATACTACAAATACATATGGTTTTCAGATCATTATGTAAGGGGAGTGGTTTCCATGTGAGATGGAGTATTGACTAAGGGGGAGTGATACATATCACCATAGTATTGTTGTTGAAGTTGTGATACAATTGGACTTTGACGTTGTGTAATGATACTATGACATTGTATAACAATGATTGAGGACTATTGTTTTCTTGTTTTTATAGCTACGGATTTTCAACAACGATGATACTAAACTTACAACCTTTGGGATCATTGGAGTACTTGGAAGTGACGAAGATTTCGAGTAATGTTGAAGATTAGGCATGTGGAATAGGAGCTACAAAAGTTTATTTATTTATTTTTTGTATTCCATATGTATTAATAGTTTTGTCACTAAAATTGACAAAGGGGGAGATTGTTAGAGCATTGCTCGGTCGAACTCGCATGCGTTGCTATCTCAAGCATGTTTGTCAATGTTAGTGATCAAAACTATAAGTCTTTATTTCTAGCCTATATAGCTAAAGGTCTCGGACTAGTATAGAAAGTGTAGTTGAGCTCAAGACTCCATGACAATCATCATACAAGACGAAGGACTACTCAAGGAACTGGTGGATCTTCATCGACTAAAACGTATGTGGAGACTTGAACGTATCTTTCACTCAAAAGTCTATCTACCATATCTCCTACTCTTGAGACAAAAGTCGTTTTGATATATAGACTTTCATTATACACATTTGCTATTTCGAGCCGAGTGTAACTCGCATATCTATTTCTCGAAATATGTGTTGGTAAGCTTTCGCTTTTGCCAAATTCATCTTTACCTAGTGAAGAATGTCATGTTATGTTTCAATCACTTTGGAAATTGCTCTGAAGAAACATGGTATGTGAATAACGGCTATATAACGTCCTATGAAAATGTTTCAATGATTGAAATGAGAGTTTAGATTACATAACCATTGGTAGGATATAAGCATTGTTGTGGAAACACATATATGTATAAGTCCTTATTCCTTGAACCAAAGTTTGCGAACTTTGTTGATCAAGAGAAATGGAATGTGGCGTGAGCCAAGTCCGCGAACTGGCGGAAGTTCTCGACCCGAGAATTTCTGCTGGAGTTTGTGAACTCCTTCCGTGAGCTTAAGTCCGCGAACCCAGTCCGCAAACTTGAGCAGGTTATATCTAAAATCGGTTGTTCTTGAACTCATGTTTATATAAACTAAGGAATGCTTTTGCAAACCGTGGCTATAAAGTTCATGAACCGATTCAAGTGAATCAAACCGTTTTTTTTTCGATTGTGTCTTGTGTAGTTACATAAGATCCAAGTAATTGAAAACTCTCTAACTAGTTCATTTGAGTCATTTGAACTAGTTATGGTGAAGAAGAATATGGTGGATATGAAAGTGATCATATGGCTAACCATTTGGTTAACTATCGTTGAACCAACAAATGTTAATGTTTGAGAACGACTACATAAACCCAAAATTTGGACATTTCATTTGTGTGTAACAAGCTAAGTTTTCGATCCAACGGTTGATAAATATTAGATTGAATCTAATCAGGTTTTTATATAACGGTGAATATTGAATGCTTTGTTACCAAACTAACATTGATCGCAAACCCTGATTTGAAAGACTATATAAAGGAGAACTCTAGCAACTGGGAAACCTAATCCCCACGTGTGATACTAGTTGCATATATATAGTCGATTATCCTTTAACCTTTGGTTTCTTCTTCTAATAACCAGGTTAACGACTTAAAAAATTCATTGGGATTGTGAAGCCAGACCGATACTACTTTTCTTGTAGTTGTGTGATCTGATCTTGCATATTCTACCGTTACGAGTACAATTGTAATAATTGGATCGAGATTTATATCTCCGATAGACAAGATAGAAAAGTAATCACAAACACTTCGTCTCATCGTTTGTGATTCCTTTTTTCGCTACGTTGATTAGGATTATTGTGAGGTGATTGATAATACTAGGCTGTTCTTCGGGAATATAAGTCCGGTTTATCAATTGGTTCCTGTTCACCTTGATTTATCAAAAGATGGAACAAAACTCGTAAGTATATTCGTGGGAGACGGATTTATATATTACCGTAGACTTTTCTGTGTGATACAAATTTGTTTATTAAAGTCTTCGACTTTGGGTCGTAGCAACTCTTAGTTGTGAGTGAGATCAGCTAAGGGAATCAAGTACGTAGCATCCTGCTGGGATCAGAGACGTAGGAGCATAATTGTACCTTGGATCAGTGTGAGATTAATTGGGGTTCAACTACAGTCCAGACCGAAGTTAGTTTGGAGTAGGCTAGTGTCTGTAGCGGCTTAATACAGTGTGTGTTCAATATGGACTAGGTCCCGGGGTTTTTCTGCATTTGCGGTTTCCTCGTTAACAAAATTCTGGTGTATGTGTTATTTCTTTTCCGCATTATATTTTGTTATATAATTGAAATATCACAGGTTGTGCGTTGTTCAATCAATTAGAATATCCAACCTTTTGGTTGTTGATTTAAATTGATTGACACTTGGATATTGGTCTTTGGTACCATCCAAGTTATCTCTCTAGTATTTCATAAATACTCGCAGATTTCTATTTGCTTGAGTATATATCAAATCGAGAGATTGAGATATAAACTCTTTGATATACTTTTATTTAGATTGAGTCTGACTATCTAGTTGATTCTCTAGAAAGTATATTGGAGTTTGTCCATATAGATTGCTAAGCGAAATATTGGGTGTGGTTGTTGTACCCCAACTTTTTGAAAAACACCGAGGCATATCCTCGTAATCAGTTTCATCATTATCCCTGTTTTTAGGAGGAACACGATTATGGGGTTTATCTGATGACCTGCTTTTATCTCTGGGGAATCGTTTACTTCTTTTCAAAAGAAGGTCCCTAAACTGTCTTGTGATCAACGAGACTGACTTGTCAAGATCTTCATCTGATGAATCAGCCTCAGAAAGATCATCTTCAGAGATGCAAACACTTTTACTTTTATCAAGTAATTTAGTATTCTTTTGTACTTTGAAAGCAACATCCTTTCCAGATTTGGATGTATGCTCATGATCAAAGATCTTTAACTTCCCAAGAGTATTTCTGGAAAGCGTTGCGAGATTATTTCCTTCAACGATGTCATGCTTCTTAGAATCGTATTTGGATAACAGAGATCTGAGAATCTTCATCACAATGTCCTTTTCAGGAATAGTCTTACCCAATGCAAAGGATGCATTAACAATTTCAGACACTTTGTGATTAAACTCATCAAATGATTCTTCATCTTCCATACAAAGGTTTTCCCAATCAGAATTTAGGTTTTGAAGCCTAACTTCTTTTTCACAGGTATTCCCTTCAAATACGGTTTCTAAGATATCCCAGGCTTCTTTAGACTTTTTGCAAGTAGTCACATGATGCTGAAGGTCTGGGTTAATGACATGTATGATAGCATTTAAGCCGTCAGAGTTTTGCTTTGCAGCAAGGATTTCTTCTGGAATATATCTACCAATATCCTTAGGTATCGATTCACCGCCTTCTGTATTAACCGAAGGATCATAGACATTAACAACACGTAGCCATGTTTTAAAATCACGAGCTTGAAGAAAAGCACGCATGGCGATTTTTGATAGGCGCATTTATGTGCCTAAATTGTCCTCAATGTTTCGTATTGTTGGTACTCGTTTTCGTCCTTATTATGGTGTTTTGTGTATTTTTAGGTATTTTTGGAAAATAAATATTGTTGGAAAAATCGGCTCGAAAAATCACTCGGAACACCCCCGGAGGACACTTGCTATACGGAGCCCAGATTTGGTTAAGGGGCACCTCAATTACTAAGGGGCACATCAATTACTAAGGGGAACCACGGGTCACCACCAAAACATGCAGCTGCTATTCACACTCCACATATGGTTAGGGGGACACCACCTTCTTCTTGGCGGGAAAAAAAAAACAGCTCTCTGGTGAATTTTTCGATCGAAATTTGAAGGATTTCTGGGTAGACTAAAGGGCTGAAACTTAATGGATAGTTGTGATATGTCCTAACAAAGCTGGTATGGGTGTTTTTTTCGATCAAAATTGGATGGAAAATACGTGACAAGAAAACATGACAGCCCGTGCATGAGAAGAATAATTCACGATTTTTTGAAGATTTATGCGTGTTCTGCTCGTGTATGATGACTCTAGCAACACTCTGGACCGTGTAGAAGGAAAATAAGGAAGGTTGGACAGCTGCAGATGCTCGGATGAAGAAAAAATATCCGGAAAACATTTTCTTTAACTGTCGAGTTTAATGAAGAATATTGAGAATTTTGGCGTAATTAAATGGGGCTAAGGAGTATAAATATGTTGAGGGGATCATAGAGAATCGGGGGGGAGAGATTGGGAGAAGTTTAGAGCACCACAGAGTCAAAAAAATCGAATTTGCAGAGAGACCACCTGCTGCTGCTGCCATTGAAGAACACTGAAGAAGAACACGAAGAACGGACCTGCACCAGCAGTCGTTTTTCTACAGTAATAACGACTCACACCTGTGGGTCGTACATCAGGCAGACTTATTTGCTACAGCGTTTGCGACACAACTGCAGCAGTGTTATTTTGTCACTGAGGGTCGTAGTTCTCTGGTTTGTAACAAATATAATTGTTACAAACCCGGTTTTATTGTATTTCTCATATTCTCATCATTTGTAAACCATTTTTGAGCATCAATGAAATTCTTTGAGAGGTTTTCCAACATGATGAGCGGCTAATTCTCTCGTAACCAAGGAAATGGATGAAGCTATTCACACATGAACAATGGGTAACTATTTTATTTTCTTTAATATTTAATTATAATTCACTCAATCACTGCTTTTGCAGAGTTCTTAAAAGTTTACATAATTTTATTCATTAGTTGTGATTCAATTAGATAGGTTATACTTTGGTTAGATAATCTATGCTTAAGGGATACAATTAATTTTTGAGAATATGTTTGATTATTTGTGGATTAAGAAATAAAAGATTAAAAGGATAATTAGAGTTATGAAATATTTGACATCATTCATGTGTAATAGTGGATTCTAGTGTCTTGGTTACCTCTCGCCCACTTTGTTAATATTTTTGTATATAATTTTACTAAATCTTTAAATTTAATCTTCACAAGTCCGAGAGTTTGAACCTCATTACTACAACATCATCAAAAACAAAATCATTTTGGCGCCGCCGACGCGGATTTGTGCTTAGGTAGAATTTTTAGGTTTTTTTATTTCATTTGTTCTTTTTACGTTTCTTTGGGTGTGTCTTTGTATTACAGGTTTGAAGTTGGATACTAAAGACTTGGAATCAAAGCTTAAAGCTAAAAGAGAAGGAAAAATACAAAGCAAAAAAAAAGAGAGAATTTATTTATTATTTTTTAGAGACCTTCCATTTTTCGTAATTATTATTTTTTTTGTATTTCTTTTCTTTTGCACTTTATTTGGACTTTGGACTTGTACAATTATTATTTTTATTTTTTTTAAACCCTAAGGAAGGGTACATTAAATATAAAACTGTTTGCAGGGAAGGACGACGATTACAATATCGTCTCGGCCCCTCGGGTTCGCACATGACATAGGAGTCGTGGCCCGAGTCGACTTCAGCGGTTCTGCGCCCGTCTGGTGCGGGAGGTAAGCTTTTGAAACACCCGCGAATCCCCTGTCAGCGGGTTTATTGTATGCATTAAGGTGAATATATGTTGAGGATTTGAATACGGTTGTTTTAATTTCCTAGTAAAGGGCAAGGCCTGGCCAAATTAAGATAAGGACTCGGATTTCATCACCGTTTCCTTCTTGCCCGCTTTAGGAAGTCGAAACCAAACGCGAACCTAAGCTTAAAATTTTGACTAGAACGAGACCTATAGGGTAACGATCTTAGTAAGAAAGTCGTTCGAAAAATATTGGTTACTCTTTTAGCATACTTCGAAGTTCATGATGGTTTCTGTGAGTTGAATGCGTGACTGCACCGCCTTGTGATAGCGGTGAGGCATTGGGTATCAAAGCTCCACTGAGCTTCCCTCGCCTCAATTCAACTTACTTTGACTCGGATTGATTCCATAGGGGTTTGCTTAAATTGTAAAGAATTCCCTTTTGAAGGATTAGAAGCTGGTCTAGAAACAATCTAAGTGGAGTCATCATGCTTGTTGTTTGCTAGATTTTATAGGTTTGATTTGGTCGTGTCAGCCTTGTTTGTGATTGTGTAGATTTCCCTTGCAATTAAGAATGTCGAACTGGTATGATAGAAGCCAATACAATGATTATCGACTTGAATTTGAATATGGACATCATCCTTTTAATGACCATGTTGGGAATAGTGGTTGGGAACGCCATCCTTTGGAAGGATATGGGTCATACCCTGGTGAGCCCAATTACTATCCACACATGCATCAGTCTTACGAGCAAGAAGATTATAGTAATAGTTCTTCGTCTCTAGAGGATACAATCAAAATATTGAAAATTAGTCCTTTTTATGATCCCTCTGTTCCTATTCCTCCTTTAGAAGAGTCCCCCAGGGAGTTAGCTGAGTCGACGCGTAAGTTAGCTGAGATGAATAGTGTATTATAGACGAAAGAACTACAATAATGAGTGAACTTTCTATAGAGGAATCCCTCAAGATGATGGCTGAGACGAACGAAAGACTTGCTCGAAATAATCTTACTTTCCAATATAGTGTTTCCAATAATACCCTTAAAAATGAGGATAGTTATTTTTATAATCATGATGACGAGGTTAGAATTGGTAACACTACTTGTTTTGATGAGGTTCGATCTTTTTCATGTTATTATGATGAGGATAGTGTTGATGGAGAATCATACTTATGTAGGAATAGTGATCAGGAAATGGTTACTCCAATTGACCTTTACAATGATAATATTATTTCTAGTTCAAATCCAAATAATTTTAATAATTATTCACCTATTCAAAAGGACGAGGATTTGACTAGAGATACCCTCGTTTTAGGCGATGTAGTATTTCCTGTTTACAAAGCCGATAATGATTTAGAGGAACGAGTTTATTCTGAGAATAATGTTTTAGAGTCTAGCGATTTAGAAACAATAGTCTTAGACGAAGAAGATGAACTCGTAGAGCTTTTAAATATGAGTGAGGATGCATCACCTGAGTATAACCTAACAGAAGCAATTGACCATTTTCAGGATTCCGATGATCAGAAATTAGGGAAATTGTAGTTAGTCTACCTAAAGACACACAAAACTCTATGTTTGGGGTGATTATCATTCTCCCTGTGCTTTACCTTTAACTCTTAGAAAGTTCCCTCATGTAGGGATTGACATTTGTGCCTCAACCATCGTTCAAGATTATCTCCATACACGTTTCCCGAACCTAATAATGTCCAGAAAGAAGTTAAGTCATTAGAAACCCATCCTCTGGTTGATGTGGTTTGCCCAGGCTATGATACCCTTATTGACTTTGTTTTCCCACCAAATAGTTTTCTTCCAAATGTGGGAACGTTTATATTTCAAATGTGTCGAATATTTAGTTGTGAGACTAAACCTAAATGCTTTAGGAAATTAGAATCAACACATTTTCTTAAGAATGACTACTACCCTCACTGTGGTCAATTTTGTAAGTCAAACCTGATTGACTTAGAGGATCCTCAATTATTTAGGTTATTATTATGTGCTTCTAAATTTTTATTTGAGTTTTTACAGACTCTAGGACCTAATAATTCGGATCTCACTTTTGAGGAGTTGCAGCCTAAAGAAATATATTTAGACCCTTTTATAGAACCTGAACCTGAACCACAATTAGATGTAGTTGTCTTAATCAGAAAACTAGGTAAGGGCATGCTAGTCTTGTTCATTTTCTTGGTTTACTGCAGTTTCCTTTGGTCAGCTCTATTTGGTTTTGTAGACCCGCAGTTATTCCGGCTACTGTTATACGGTTCGAGTTGACTAATCCTTTCCTAAGTCTGGCTGAAGACTTTAAACTTAGCACTTCTTGGGAGGCAACCCATGCTCATGCAACATGGTAATATCTTTCCTTAACTCTTTTTCTTCAAGTAGTAACAGTTTCTCCTTGTTCATGCTTTTAATTTTATCTTTAGAACATCGAGGACAATGTTAGATTTAAGTTTGGGGGTGGGGAAGAACTTTTTAGTTTCACTTTTGAAACTTCTAGCGTCACATGGTATCCGGTTAGATAAGTTTACATATTGTTTCTCACCGAAAAGATAGAAATTGGAATGCTAGGGATAACAACCTTTTGAGAAATTAGAGGAAAAGACATTGAGATCCTTGAAATTCAGGAGAGAACTTGTTCCTTTTAGAGGGTAACCGTGATGGACCTAACCATACATGATAGAAAGACAAGTAGGTCAGGAAATGCCAGAAAGACAAAGCAACCTCACAATGTAGTCTTAGTTACTGGATTGCGACTCTCTCTCAGTAGAAACTTATCATCATCAACAAGCGGAGCGACATCAAAATCTATGAAGAAAGTTGAAGACGTTTTAGGTTTAGAAGCAACAATAGAAAAGAATGATTCAAAAATCAAAGTTGAAGTTATAAGAGCAAATGATATAAGTTGTTAGAATCCATGATACCAAGACATCACAAGTTGCGAAGATCCAAGTTTTGAAAGTCCTACTCTCATGGCCATGTAAATTGTTGTCTTGTAATTTTTGTTTCAAAAAAAAAAAAAAAAAGAACACAAAGGAAAAAAAAATGAAAAATGAAAAAAAATCATCGTTACGTTTTGTTCAATAAGGCCAAAGGGAAGTAGAAATTTATAAGTCAAGAAAGAAATCGAAGAGAAGAGTTAATTGTCAAGGTTCTATAAGGTTCGATAGTTTATCATCAACAGTTGAAGTCTGAAGAAGACGTTGTTTCTACTGAGCACTATGAGAGAGTCGAAGAAAGATACATTTGGTTGCTTTGTTAGTCCGCTTTCAATCTGGCACAAGATCTTTCTAGCACTGGTTTAACTCATCACACGTAATTAGTCCAGCTGTGTAGCATATGTCCCTCTCATCTTTATCTCTCTCCTAATCTTATCCAGCTGTAAAGCAGCGGACGCATCTTACAATGTTTATCTAGCTGTGTAGCAGATATCTCTTTATCTAGCAGTGTTGCGGAGGTGTCTCCCTTTTCTTCAGTTAGCTTTAGAGCTGACACATTTAATTTCTCTGGCATTCTAGTTACTTGGAGATAGGTTGAGAATATGTATGTCCTCATAGCTCTTTGGATACTTGTGACCAATTAGAAGTAATGGTTTTGTGGGCACACCTCTGGTAAACCCTCCCGAGATTAACTCGGTTTTATTTATTTATTATTAGTTTTGCTCGAGGACTAGCAAATAATAAGTTTGGGGGTATTTGATAGGCGCATTTATGTGCCTAAATTGTCCTCAATGTTTCATATTATTGGTACTCGTTTTCGTCCTTATTATGGTGTTTTCTGTATTTTTAGGTATTTTTGGAAGACTGGTGGTACGTTTATGGAGATAGAATTTCTGGTGGTACGTTTATGGAGATAGAATTTCTGTCCATAGAGTCAGATCGCTACAAACACAAACTCTTTAAAAGTGTTTGCCTGCTCTGATACCAATTGAAAAGCGGGGGTCTAATAACCACACCCAATATTTCGCTTAGAAATCTGTATAGACTAACTCCAATATACTTTCAAGAGAATCAACTAGCCAGTCAGACACAATCTTACGAAAAGTATATCAAAGAGTTATATCTCAATCTCTCAATTCAATTCGCAATCAAAAAAATAATAATTTGCGAGCCTGATTGAATATAAGAGAGATAACTTTAACGGTACCAAAGACCAATGTTCAAGGATCAATCAATTTCAATCAACAACCAAAGGTTGGATTTACCAATTGATCGATTCAACGCAAAACCTGTGATATTTCAATTATATAACAAAATATAATGCGTAAAAGAAATAACACAGACACCAGAAGTTTTGTTAACGAGGAAACCGCAAATGGTGAAAAACCCCGAGACCTAGTCCATATTGAACACATATTGTATTAAGCCGCTACAGACACTAGCCCACTGCAAACTAACTTCGGCCTGGACTGTAATTGAACCCCAATCAATCTCACACTGATCCAAGGTACAGTTTCGCTCCTTACGTCTCTGATCCCAGCAGAATATGACGCACTTGATTCCCTTAGTTGATCTCACCCACAACTAAGAGTTGCTACGACCCAAAGTCGAAGACTTTAATAAACAAATTTGTCTCACACAGAAAAGTCTACAAGAATAGATAAATCTGTCTCCCACAGAAATACCTACGAGTTTTGTTCTGTCTTTTGATGAATCAAGGTGAACAGGAACCAATTGATATACCAGACTTATATTCTCGAAGAACAGCCTAGACATATCAATCACCCCACAATAATCTTAATCGACTAGCGAAACAAGATATTGTGGAATCACAAACGATGAGACGAAGGTGTTTGTGACTAATTTTCCATCTTTCCTATCGGAGATATAAATCTCAAGCCAATCTTACGATTGTACTCAATCACGATAGAAACAACAAGATCAGATCGCGCAACTACAAAGAAACTAGTTGGGTCTGGCTTCACAATCCCAATGAAGTCTTTAAGTCGTTAACCTATATGGTCTCGAGAGAAACCTAAGGTTAAAGCGCAATCTGTTTTCAGTAAACCACTAGGCCCTAAAGCATTGGCCTTATCTACTTATGAGAAGGAGTTACTAGCAATTGTCCAAGCTGTAAAGAAGTGGAGATACTATTTGCAGGGTCACAAATTTATCATTCAAACTGATCATCAGAGCATTAAACATTTTTTTGATCAGATTATTACTACTACTCTTCAACAAAAATGGTTAGTGAAATTATTGGGTTTTGATTATGAGATAAAATATAAAAGTGGTGTGGAAAACAAGGTGGCTGATGCTCTTTCCAGGAGATCCCATGACACTTCATCTTGCTCTTTGCTTACTGTTACTACACCCGAGTGGGCCCAAGATTTGATTCTTAGTTACACTGATTACTCTAAGGATCAACACTTAATTCCTCAACTCTTGGTTGATCCCAATGCATTACATGATTTAACTTATCATGAATGCCTCTTGAGGTACAAGAACAGACTCTATGTGGGAACTGCCAATCATATGAGACACATTATTCTTGCTTCTATTCATTCTTCAGTTGTTGGGGGGAATTCTGGAATTCAGGCAACTCACATCAGAGAAAAAACTTACTTTTATTGGCCTAGCATGAAGAAATAAATTCTCTCATTTGTCATCAATTATGATGTTTGTGAGAGGAACAAACACTCTCATACCTTTCCAGCAGGGTTATTACAACCATTGCCAATCGATGAGCAAGCTTGGTAACATATCTCAATTGATTTTATTTAAAGGATTCCTTTGAATGAGAGAAAATATGTTATCTTAGTTGTGGTAGATAGGCTGACAAAGTACAGTCACTTCATAGGCTTTTCTCATCCATACATTGCTGCCTCAATTGCTAAAGTATTTTTGGATGACATCTTCAAGTTGCATGGATTGCCAGCCTCTATTGTATTTTACAGGGATAAAGTTTTCACAAGCAATTTTTGGGAAGATTTTTCACAGCATTGGGCACCAACCTTAATCTGAGAACAACCTATCACCCTCAAACTGATGGCCAGACTGAGAGGGTAAAATCTTGCTTGGAAACTTTACTTCAGGTGCATGACTAGCCAACATCCAAAAAAGTGGCACTACTAGTTACCCTTAGCTAAATGGTGGTATAATACAAGACCATACCATCTTAGAAACTTCACCATTCAATGCCCTGTAAGGTTATAACCCTCCACATTTAGCTTTTCCTTCTGTTATTACTACTTCAGTTGCTGCAGTTGAAACCTATTTGAAGCAGAGAGACGCTGTGTTAGAGATTCTTAAATATAATTTAGCAAAGGTTCAAGAAAGGATGAAATTATATGCTCACAAGAAAAGGGTTGATAGGCAATTTAAAATTGGATACTTGGTATATTTGAAACTTCAACCTTGCATGCAAGTCTCTATTGCCTTGAGGAAGAACTTTAAACTCTCTTCCAAGTATAATAAGCCTTTCAAGGTATTACAGAGGATTGGTCAAGTAGCTTACAAAATTGCACTTCCTCCTGAAGTTAGGATTCATCCTGTTTTCCATATATCTCAGTTGAGTTGAAGATTAGTCAGTCTGCAGTTCCTTCTCTAACTCTTCCTGTTGTGGATCATGAAAGTCAAGTGGTGGTGGTTCCACATTCTCAGTTGGAGTCCAGAATTATCACCAGAAATGGCACTGATCTCCAACAATTATTGATCTATTTGACCAACTCCTCTCCAGAAAATGCTACTTGGGAAGACTTGTCTGTTATTAGAGCTCACTTTCCAGTTTTTTTTATCCTTGAGGACAAGGATGTCTGAAAGGGGGAGGTAATGTCATACTCACATGGGTGGCCTATTCTCTATTCCTTCCTGGTAGCCCCTATCAACTCCCTTGTCTGCCTTAACAGTAACTGTCCGTTAGTTCTCAACGACTACCTTAGATTTTGTTAGCTAATTAGTTAGTTGTCTTCTCCACCCATTGCTTGTGTAGTGGTTGGTTTAGATCTAATGATGTATTTATTTTGTCTTCCCTGAGCTTGTAAGAACTAATGAATATTGATAATTAAAACCTGAGGCTGATTCAATTGAATCAAAGTTACTTGTTCTCCTGATTGATGTTCTAATTGTACTGAGTCTAGTACATAAGTCTGAAGCCATATTACATGTAATTTTACACGTAGCAGAGTAGCTATATATCGACTTGCAGATTTGTGATAACATATCTTATGCACATCATGTGAAAATATGTTTGACTCGTGAACTGGATCGGTACTCATACCCGCAAACCAAAAAAAGAACTGTGGTCACGGAACCGGTTTGGTATCCATATCGGTACACGTACCAGAAAAGTTATGTGTTCCGGAACTGAGTTTGTGTATCCATACCAGTACACGTACTAAAATAGTTTTGTGGACTCCGGAACCAGGTCGTAGTCTTAAGGTATGCATACCCAAACGTGGTGCTACTTAATACTATACAAACTAGTACACGTACTATGACTGACCTGAGTCACGAACGTACATCTACTAACCATGTCGATTTTTCTCAAATGCAATAGAATTATTTCTACGAGATAATTAGCATTTGATTGAGTCTCTAAAAACACCATAGACTTATTTGATCACATGATTGTGACTCAAGGCTAATGTCTTAAGTTTTTATGAAAATGAATGTTAATGAAAAAGCGGGGGTCTTACAACACCACCCAATATTTCGCTTAGCAATCTGTATGGACAAACTCCAATATACTTTTTATGAGAATCAACTAGACAGTTAGACTCAATCAATAAAAAGACATACCAAAGAGTTTATATCTCAATCTCTCAATTTGATCTTTACTCAAGCAAATGGAAATATACGAGTCTTTATCAAAGAGAGATAACTTGGACGGTACCAAAGACCAATGTCCAAGAATCAATCAATATCAATCAACAACCAAAGGTTGTATTTCCAATTGATGATCTTAACGCACAACCTGTATTATTTCAATTATATAAAAAATATAATGTGGAAAATAAATAACACAGACACCAGAAGTTGTGTTAACGAGGAAACCGCAAATGCAGAAAAACCCCGGGACCTAGTTCAGATTGAATACACACTGTATTAAGCCGCTACAGACACTAGCTTACTACAAGCTAACTTTGGACTGGACTATAGTTGAACCCCAATCAGTCTCCCAATAATTCAAGGTACAATTGTACTCCTACACCTCTGATCCCAACAGGATACTGCGCACTTGATTCCCTTAGCTGATATCACCCACAACCAAGAGTTGCTGCAACCCAAAATCGCACACTTGATAATAAACAAATCTGTCTCACACAGAAAAGTCTATCAAAGGATAATCTGTCTCCCATAGAAAAACCCTAGGTTTTGTTCCATCTTAAGATATAAAATCAAGGTGAACAGGAACCAATTGATAATCCAGTCTTATATTCCCAAAGAACAGTCTAGATTCACCTCTCAACAATCCTTCTTGACTACACAAGCGGTTTATCGAGGAAACATAAACAGTGAGACGAAGATGTTTGTGACTTCTTTATCTTGCCTATCGGAGAACTCTCGCGATCTCAAGCCAATCAATAGATTGTACTCGTGTGATAGAAGATGCAAGATCAGAACACACAACTACGATAAAAGTAGTATCGGTCTGGCTTCACAATCCCAATGAAGTCTTTAAGTCGTTAACCTGGTTTTAGAGAAGAAAACCAAAGGTTAAAGGAGAATCAACTCTAGCGAGCGCACTAGTATCACACAGATGTGTGGGGATTAGTTTTGCACAATGCTAGATGTCTCCTTCATATAGCCTTCAAATCAGGGTTTTGCCTTACTTAAAAAGAAATCCATATTCACCGTTAGATGAAAACCTGATTTATATTCAAGCTAATATTTCTCAACCGTTTGATCGAAAACTTAGCTTGTCACACACACTTGGGTAGACGTTTACTGGGTTTTGAAAACCATGCCCAAACGTGTACGTGTATGTTGTTTCAACATAGTAACCCAAAAGGTTAACCATATGATCAATTCATATTAACCTATATCTTCTTCACCATAACTAGTTCAATTGACTCAAATGAACTAGTTAGAGAGTTGTTCAATTGCTATGAGATATTATGTAACTACACAAGACACAACTGAAACAAAGATGATTAAATTCGATTGAATCGGCTCATGAACTTTATAGCCACGGTTTGCATAAAAAATTCTTTAGTAATTTAAGTTTCATGTTCAGAGCACATTTTTAGATCATAACCACTTAAGCTCACAAAAAAGTTCGCGGACTTAAGGCAACCGGCAGAGTTTTCCAAACTCAGCAGAAAATCTCGGCAAAGAGACTTCCGCCAGTTCGTGAACTAGGTTCGCGGACTTGAACTTCACGAACGAATTTGGAATCCCAGCAGAAATTCTTGGTACAAGAACTTTTGACAGTTCGCGGACTTGGCAGAGCCAATTCCTCTGGTTTCTCTCAATCAACAAAGTTCGAAAACTTCGGATTAAGGAATACATGGTTATGTAATCTAAACTCTCATTCCAATCATTGAGACATTCTCAGAGGATGTTATATAACCATTATTCACAGACCGTTTCACGTCAGACTAATTCTCAAAGTAATTGAAACTTTTCATGACTTTCGTCACTAGGTGAAGATAAACTTGATTAAAAGCGAAACGCTTTACCAACATACGATTTCGAGAAAAAGATAAGTAGTGAATACTCAGCTCAAAATGTCAAATGTGTATGATCCAGTCTATATATCATACTACTTTTTGTCTCATAAGAAGTAGGAGATAAAATAAATAGATTTTTGAGTGATAGATAAGTTCAAGTCTCCACATACCTTTTTGTTGATGAAGTTCCATGGTTCCTTGAGTAGATCTTCGTCGTTGTATGATGAATCGCCATGAAGTCCTTGAGCTCAACTACACTTTTCTATCCTAGTCCGAGACTTAGCTATAATAGACTAGAAATCAAGACTCATAGTTTTCTTCACTAATATTGACAAACATGCTTGAAATAACAACGCATGCGAGGTCGACCGAGATATGCTCTAACAATCTCCCCCTTTGTCAATTTTAGTGACAAAACTATTAATACATATGGAATACAAAAAAGATAAACTTTAGTGGCTCATATTCCATAGTTTAATCTTCAACGTTCCTTGAAATCTTCGTCCTTCCAAGTACTCCCATGATCCCAAAGGTTGTAAGTTTAGCACCACCGTTGTTGAAGATCCGTAGCTATAACAATGAGAGAAATCGAGATTCTCGATCATTATTATACAGTGTCATAGTATCATTATGTAATATCAAAGTCCAATTGCATCACGACTTTAACAACAATACTATGGTGATATGTATCACTCCCCCTTAGTTAATACTCCATCTCGATCATGGAAACCACTCCCCCTTACATAATGATCCGAAAATCATATGTATTTGTAGTGTGAACTACATTATTTCTCCCCCTTTTTGTCAATAAAATTGGCAAAGGTAAACGAACGAGGTCATAATGAAATTTGCACAAGAGACATTTCATAGATTAAAAGAAAAAAAAATACATACCAACTTAATTTAGATGCAATCATAAAACCGAAGCTAAATGCATTCATCAAGGAGTTTTAAGATACAAGATAACCCCTATAAAATTCCACAGCCGCACACCCCGAAAGATATTACCATTAAGCACAAGTTAAAAAGAACGCTCCCCTATTTGATGTCATTCCCGAAAGAACCACAAGAGCGACCTTAATTTCGAAAAAAAAGGAGAATTTTTTAATTGGACACCAAAAACCATGGAAATGATTTTTTATATCCAAAACTCAACCAAATTAATCACAAGTAAACCCATGATTAATTTAATCGGAATACGCAACTAAATTAAACCACAAAAGTGATCAATTTAATTGATTGAGCTCAACATAAGAAAACTCACGGAGCTACGACTAAGATAACCACACGGAGATGACTACCTTAATCGTTCAAATGCTCAACATAAGGAATACCTTACGGAATATACGACTACATCAACCAATAGAACATGATTAGTATAGCCGTTCATATACTCAACACAAGAACTTGTGGAATATATGAAGAACTCAACTAGATTAATTACACGAGAACCTATAATTAATCTAATTGGAATACACAACCAAACTAATCACCGAAGCAATCAATTTAATTGTCAAAAGATTTTGCTCGACAAAAGAAGACTTTCAGAGCAAATAACTAAATAACCAATCAAGATGATTAATTTAGTTCGAGAATGCTCAACATATAACATCTCATGGAACAACCAACAAAGCCAATATTAATCGACATAGTTGTAAGGTTCTCAACATAAGATACACAATGGAGCCTTCACGGTAAAACATAACAAAATGGATCAATGAAGATCAATATCGTGGATAATATACAATTATCTATTCTATTTTCCATCACTATTTGCATAACAACATAATAGACTTTATCCTTGTCAAACAAAATATTTCATCCTATTTTCCATCAAATAAATGTCTGCATAGGCATAACTTTTGTAATTTGTCAAGAGTCCATTCGTCCTTTCATCAATACGAATATCAATTTATGAACGAGTTTTCTTTTGACACAATATGAGACCTTCAAGTTCACGGACGCAAACAATACATATCCCATAAAAATATTGTAATACTTCAAAACAGATTAATACTGCAATAATATCATCCTCCAAATATTTTTAGAATTTAAAAATCAATAAACCTAAAAAAATAAACATAAGAAGATGAAAACAAAATAGCTATGTGTAGTCACAATCTTCGCTATTCAAAGCACTAGTTATTCTTCCAACTATTCCAAAAAGAGACATACTAGGCAACAATTCCTTTGAGAAATTCTTTATCATTCCCGAATTCCTTGTTATCGACAACCATCGGGACATAAGGTTCACGGAGATTAGTGTCAATACCCACGAACTGTCTTGGCTGAAGAGGTCGAATTAGGGTCATCTGAATTTCCAAAGATTTAGACACGAACGTCTTTATTTCATAAATCTCCCTTCTTATTTCCTTTAACTCATCAAGAACATCGTAAAAGTTCTGATAGTTAGAAGGAACATCCCTGGGTTTTCTTGTATTCCTTCTTTTTCTTTTCAGGGACTTAGAAACATGAGATTTCTCTTTTTCCTTGATTGAAGACTTAACAATCATGTTGACATCCTTTCCATCTGACGACATAGTGCTTTGAGAACAGTTATGAGCAACTGGATTTGTGTGATGGAATCACTTAACTCAACAAGCAGTCTTATAAAGAATGTCAAAGGAAAAAGGAATGTAGGGTTCGAAACCTATTGGCAGGTTCGTATACGCCCAACTCTAAAACCCTAGAAAGAGTAGAACTGTCGATAATAACCCTTTCTTTTATTTGATAGACAAAAAATAACAAATCTAAGAGAAGAAGGAAAAACTTTTCTGAATCCTGGATCAATACTCAATCTTATCTCTTTTCGAACAGGCACATGAGACAAGATTTTCCCAACAACACAATCAAGTTGTGTTGCGATGAACAATGATTTGTCCATCTTTTTCCTCATGGGAGGAATCCTCTGATCTCTGTCTATAAAAACGATTTGACCATATTTTTTTTTTCAAATGGTCTTATTATATCCATGGAAAAGAACTTCTTAGACGAAGATAAGATCCTACATACCTCAACGGTCTTCTGAGCAAGTTTCAGCTTCCTTGCTAATCGATCTGCTCTTCGTTGAAGTTTGTTGGCGTGCCTTATTTGGTGCTTTTTATTTGTAACACCTTGATAGTTCGTGTCCCTTCATCGAACAAAACGAGCACGTCAATCTTGGATAGTATTCAGGCATCTCAGATGTGCAAGTAGATAGACATACAGTTGATCCTGAAACATCACTGATAGGGTTTCAAGTTATCGGATTCAGTGAATCTTCCAGCTTGATTGGGTTTCCCTCTTCTCCGAACCCATTGAGGTTGATATATGTATTTCTACAAGTATCAAAATCGATGTTTTCACAAAGAAGCCATGCACTTGATTTCCTATCTTCATCGGAATCATAGGTTTCAGACATTTCATCAAGTGTTACAGCTAGACCTTTGTTCCCAGTGTATTTTATACGACCTGGGCATTTGTTAGCAAAATGGCCATAACCCTTACACTTAAAGAACTGAGGCATGTCCTCGTCATCATCCTCGTCAGCATCCCTGTTTTTAGGAGGTACGCGACCGTGAGGTTTGTCTGATGACTTAGGTTTGTCTCTTTAAAACCGTTTACTTCTCTTCAACAGAAGATCCCTAAACTGTCTTGTGATCAAGGAGACTGATTTGTCAAGATCTTCATCCGAAAAATCATCCTCAAAGACATGAACACTCTTACCTTTGACAAGTACTTAGTGTTCTATTGTGCTTTAAAGGCAACATCCTTACCGACTTTGGATGTATACTCATGGTCAAAGATCTTAAGCTTTCCAACCAAGGTGTTTATGGAAAGATTATCGAGGTTATTCCCTTCAACGATGGTATGCTTCTTAGACTCGTATCTAGATGGCAGCGATCTTAGAATTTTCATCACAATGTCCTTTTCAGGAATAGTATTACCCAATGCAAATGATGCATTAACAATTTCAGACACTTTGTGATTAAACTCATCAAATGTTTCTTCATCTGCCATACGAAGGTTCTCCCAATCGGAATTAAGGTTTTGAAGCCTAGCATCCTTTTCACTGGAGTTGCCTTCAAATACGGTTTCTAAGATATCCCAAGCATCTTTAGATCTAGTGCAGTTTGTTACATGATGTTGAAGATTTGGGGTAATGGCATGTATGGTAGCATTCAAACCGTCGGAATTTTGCTTTGCAGCAGTTATCTCAATAGCGGTGTATTCACCAATAGGTTTGGGAACGTTTACATCACCAACTTCCACAACGGGAGCATCATAGTCATCAACCACATATACCCATGATTGAAAATCACGCGATTGAAGAAAAGATCGCATAGCAATTTTCCACCATAAATAATTGGAGCCATCAAAGACTGGTGGTACGTTAATAGAGATAGCACCTCTGTCCATAGAGTCATATCGCTACAAACACAGACTTGTTAGGTCTTAAACGTGTTTGCCTGCTCTGATACCAATTGAAAAAGCGGGGGGTCTAACAACACCACCCAATATTTCGCTTAGCAATCTGTATGGACAAACCCCAATATACTTTTTATGAGAATCAACTAGACAGTTAAACTCAATCAATAAAAAGATATATCAAAGACTTTATATCTCAATCTCTCAATTTGATCTTTACTCAAGCAAATGGAAATCTGCGAGTCTTTATCAAAGATAGATAACTTGGACGGTACCAAAGACCAATGTCCAAGGATCAATCAATATCAATAAACAACCAAAGGTTGGATTTCCAATTGATGATCTTAACGCACAACCTGTATTATTTCAATTATATAAAAAATATAATGCTGAAAAGAAATAACACAAACACCAAAAGTTTTATTAACGAGGAAATCGCAAATGCAGAAAAACTCAAAGACCTAGTCCAGATTGAATACACACTGTATTAAGCCGCTACAGACACTAGCCTACTACAAGATAACTTCGGACTGGACTATAGTTGAACCCCAATCAGTCTCCCACTTATTCAAGGTACAGTTGTACTCCTACACCTCTGATCCCAGCAGAATACTGCACACTTGATTCCCTTAGCTGATCTCACCCACAACCAAGAGTTGCTGTAACCCAAAATAGCACACTTGGTAATAAACAAATCTGTCTCACACAGAAAAGTCTATCAAAGGATAAATCTGTCTCCCACAGAAAAAACCTAGGTTTTGTTCCGTCTTAAGATATAAAATCAAGGTGAACATGAACCAATTGATAATCCGGTCTTTTATATTTCCGAAGAACAGCCTAGATTAATCAATCACCTCTCAACAGTGCTTCTTGACTACACAAGCGGTTTTTCGAGGAATCACAAACAATGAGACGAAGATGTTTGTGACTTCTTTATCTTGCCTATCGGAGAACTCTCACGATCTCAATCCAATCAATAGATTGTACTCGTACGATAGAAGATGCAAGATAGATCACCCAACTACGATAAAAGTAGTATCGGTCTGGCTTCACATTCCCAATGAAGTCTTTAAGTCGTTAACCTGGTTTTAGAGAAGAAAACCAAAGGTTAAAGGAGAATCGACTCTAGCGAGCGCACTAGTATCACAGACGTGTGGGGATTAGTTTTGCACAATGCTAGATGTCTCCTTTATATAGCCTTCAAATCAGGGTTTTCCTTAGTTACAAAGCAATCCATATTCACCGTTAGATGAAAACCTGATTTAGATTCAAGCTAATATTTCTCAACCGTTAGATCGAAAACTTAGCTTGTCACACACACTTGGGTAGACGTTTACTGGGTTTGTGAAAACCATGCCCAAACGTGTACGTGTATGTTGGTTCAACATAGTAACCCAAAAGGTTAACCATATGAGCATTCATATTAACCTAGTTCTTCTTCACCATAACTAGTTCAATTGACTCAAATGAACTAGTTAGAGAGTTGTTCAATTGCTATGAGATCTTATGTAACTACACAAGACACAATTGAAACAAAGATGATTCGATTTGAATCGGCTCATGAACTTTATAGCCACGGTTTGCATAAAGCATTTTAGTAATTTAAGTTTCATGTTCAGAGCACATCTTTAGATCATAAACTTAAGCTCACAAACAAGTTCGCGGACTTAAGGCAACCGGCAGAGTTTTCCAAACTCAGCAGAAAATCTCGGCAAAGAGACTTCCGCCAGTTCGCGGACTTGACTTCACGAACGATTTGGAAAATCCAGCAGAAATTCTCGGTACAAGAACTTCCGACATTCGCGACTGAGTTCGCACTGGGTTCGCGGACTTGGCAAAGCCAATTCCTGGTTTCTCTCAATCAACAAAGTTCGAAAACTTCGGATTAAGGAATACATGGTTATGTAATCTAAACTCTCATTCCAATCATTGAGACATTCTCAGAGGACGTTATATAGCCGTTATTCACAGACCGTTTCACATCAGAGCAATTCTCAAAGTAATTGAAACTTTTCATGACTTTCGTCACTAGGTGAAGATAAACTTGATCAAAGCGAAACTCTTTACCAACACACGATTTCGAGAAAAAGATAAGTAGTGAATACTCAGCTCGAAATGTCAAATATGTATGATCCAGTCTATATAGCATACGACTTTTTGTCTCATAAGAAGTAGGAGATAGAATAGATAGACTTTTGAGTGATAGATAAGTTCAAGTCTCCACATACCTTTTTGTTGATGAAGTTCCACGGTTCCTTGAGTAGATCTTCATCGTTGTATAATGAATCTCCATGAAGTCCTTGATCTCAACTACACTTTTTTATCCTAGTCCGAGACTTAGCTATAATAGACTAGAAATTAAGACTCATAGTTTTGATCACTAACATTGACAAACATGCTTGATATAGCAACGCATGCGAGTTCGACCGAGCTATGCTCTAACAATCTCCCCCTTTGTCAATTTTAGTGACAAAACTATTAATACATATAGAATACAAAAAAGATAAACTTTAGTGGCTCCTATTCCATAGTCTAATGTTCAACGTTCCTTGAAATCTTCGTCCTTCCAAGTACTCCAATGATCCCAAAGGTTGTAAGTTTAGCACCACCGTTGTTGAAGATCCATAGCTATAACAATGAGAGAAATCGAGATTCTCGATCATTATTATACAGTGTCATAGTATCATTATGTAATATCAAAGTCCAATTGCATCACGACTTTAACAACAATACTATGGTGATATGTATCACTCCCCCTTAGTCAATACTCCACCTCGATCATGGAAACCACTCCCCCTTACACAATGATACGAAAACCATATGTATTTGTAGTGTGAATTACATTATTTCTCCCCCTTTTGTCAATAAAATTGGTAAAGGTAAAAGAACGGGATCGTAATGAAATTTCCACAAGAGACATTTCATAGACTAAAAGAAAAAAATACATATCAAGTTAATTTAGATGCAATCATAAAGCCGAAGTTAAATGTATTCATCAAGGAGTTTTAAGATACAAGATAACCCCTATAAAATTCCACAGCCGCGCACCCCGCAAGATATTACCATTAAGCACAAGTTCAAAAGAACGCTCCCCCATTTGATGTCATTCCCCAAAGAACAACAAGAGCAACCTTAATTTCGAATGAAAAGAAGGATTTTTTAATTGGACACCAAAAACCATGGAAATGATTTTTTATATTCAAAACTCAACCAAATTAATCACTAGTAAACCCATGATTAATTTAATCGGAATACGCAACTAAATCAAACCACAAAAGTGATCAATTTAATTGATTGTGTTCAACATAAGAAAACTCACGGAGCTACGACTAAGAAAACCACACGGAGATGACTACCTTAATCGTTCTAATACTCAACATAAGGAAAACCTTAGGGAATATACGACTACATCAACCAATAGAACATGATTAGTATAGACGTTCATATACTCAACACAAGAACTTGTGGAATATATGAAGAACTAAACTAGATTAATTACACGAGAACTTATAATTAATCTAATTGGAATACACAACCAAACTAATCACCGAAGCAATCAATTTAATTGTCAAAAGATTTTGCTCGACAAAAGAAGATTTTCGGAGCAAAAAACTAAATAACCAATCAAGATGATTAATTTAGTTCGAGAATGCTCAACATATAGCATCTCTTGGAACAACCAACAAAGCCAATACTAATCGACATAGCTGTAAGGTGCTCAACATAAGATACAAAATGGAGCCTTCACGGTAAAACATGACAAAATGGATCAATTAAGATCAATATCGTGGATAACATAGAATGATCTATTCTATTTTCCATCACTATTTGCATAACGACATAATAGACTTTATCCTTGTCAAACAAAAGATTTCATCCTATTTTCCATCAAATAAATGACTGCATAGGCATAACTTTTGTAATTTTTCAAAAGTCCATTCGTTCTTTCATCAATACGAATATCAATTTATGAACGACTTTACTTTTGACACAATATGAGACCTTCAAGATCACGGACGCAAACAATACATATCCCATAAAAATATTGCAATACTTCAAAACAGATTAATACTGCAATAATATCATCCTCCAAATATTTTTAGAATTTAAAAACCAATAAACCTAAAAAATAAACATAAGAAGATGAAAACAAAATAGCTATGTGTAGTCACAATCTTCGCTATTCAAAGCACTAGTTATTCTTCCAACTATTCCAAAAAGAAGACATACTAGGCAACAATTCCTTTGAGAAATTCTTTATCATTCCCGAATTCCTTGTTATCGACAACCATCAAGACATAAAGTTCACTGAGATAAGTGTCAATACCCACAAACTGTCTTGGCTGAAGAGGTCGAATTAGGGTCCTCTGAATTTCCAAAGATTTAGACACGAACGTCTTTCTTTCATAAATCTCCCTTCTTATTTCCTTTAACTCATCAAGAACATCGGAAAACTTCTGAGAGTTAGAAGGAACAGCCTTGGGTTTTCTTGTATTCATTCTTTTTCTTTTCAGGGACTTAGAAACATGAGATTTCTCTTTTTCCTTGATTGAAGACCTAACAATCATGTTGACATCCTTTCCATCTGACGACATAGTACTTTGAGAACAGTTATGAACAACTGGATTTGTGTGATGAAATCACTTAACTCAACAATCAGTCTTATAAAGAATGTCAAAGGAAAAAGGAATGTAGGGTTCTAAACCTATTGGCAGGTTCGTATACGCCCAACTCTAAAACCCTAGAAAGAGTAGAATTGTCGATAATAACCTTTTCTTTTATTTGATAGACAAAAAATAACAAATCTAAGAGAAGAAGGAAAAACTTTTCTGAAGCCTGGATCAACACCCAATCTTGTCTCTTTTAGAACAGGCACATGAGACAAGATTTTCCCAACAAAAAAGTCAAATTGTGTTGCGATGAACAATGATTTGTCCATCTTTTTCCTCATGGGAGGAATCCTCTGATCTCTGTCTATCAAAACGATTTGACCATATTTTCTTTTCAAATGGTCTTATTCTATCCTTGGAAACAAACTTTTTAGACGAAGATAAGATCCTACATACCTCGACGGTCTTCTGAGAAAGTTTCAGCTTCCTTGCTAATCGATCTGCTCTTCGTTGAAGTTTGCTGGCATGCCTTATTTGGTGCTTGTATTTGTAACACCTTGATAGTTCGTGTCCCTTCATCGAACAAAACGAGCAGGTCAATCTTGGATAGTATTCAGGTATCTGAGATGTGCAAGCAGCTAGACATACACTTGATCCTGAAACATCACTGATAGGGTTTCCAGTTATCGGATTCAGTGAATCTTCGAGCTTGATTGGGTTTCCCTCTTCTCCGAACCCATTGAGGTTGACATATGTATTGCTACAAGTATCAAAATCGATGTTTTGCCCTACACTTGATTTCCTATCTTCATCGGAATCATAGGTTTCAGACATTTCATCAAGTGTTACAGCTAGACCTTTGTTCCCAGTGTATTTTCTATGATTTGGGCATTCGTTAACAAAATGGCCAAAACCCTTACACTTAAAGAACTGAGGCATGTCCTCGTCATCAGCCTCGTCAGCATCCCTATTTTTAGGAGGTACGCAACCGTGAGGTTTGTCTGATGACTTAGGTTTGTCTCTTGAAAACCGTTTACTTCTCTTCAATAGAAGATCCCTAAACTGTCTTGTGATCAAGGAGACTGATTTGTCAAGATCTTCATCCGAAAAATCATCCTCAGATTGATCATCCTCAGAGACATGAATACGGTTACCTTTGACAAGTAATTAGTTTTCTTTTGTGCTTTAAAGGCAACATCCTTACCGACTTTGGATGTATGCTCATGGGCAAAGATCTTAAGCTTTCCAACCAAGGTGTTTCTGGAAAGATTATCGAGGTTATTCCCCTCAGGAATAGTCCTACCCAATGCATATGATGCATTAACAATTTCAGATACTTTGTGATTAAACTCATCAAATGTTTCTTCATCTTCCAAACGAAGGTTCTCCCAATCAGAATTAAGGTTTTGAAGCCTAGCATCCTTTTCACTGGAGTTGCCTTCAAATACGGTTTCTAAGATATCCCAAGCATCTTTAGATATAGTGCAGTTTGTCACATGATGCTCAAGATTTTGGGTAATGGCATGTGATAGCATTCAAACCATTGGAATTTTGATTTGCAGCAGTTATCTCAATAGCGGTGTATTCACCAATAGGTTTGGGAACGTTTACATCACCAACTGCCACAACGGGAGCATCATAGCCATTAACCACATATACCCATGATTGAAAATCACGCAATTGAAGAAAAGCTCGCATAACAATTTTCCACCATAAATAATTGGAGTCATCGAAGACTGGTGGTACGTTAATAGAGATAGCACCTCTGTCCATAAAGTCATATCGCTACAAACACGGACTTGTTAGGTCTTAAACGTTTTTGCCTACTCTGATACCAATTGAAAAAGCGGGGGGTCTAATAACACCACCCAATATTTCGCTTATCAATCTCTATGGACAAACTCCAATATACTTTTTATGAGAATCAACTAGACAGTTAGACTCAATCAATAAAAAGATATATCAAAGTGTTTATATCTCAATCTCTCAATTTGATCTTTACTCAAACAAATGGAAATCTGCGAGTCTTTATCAAAGATAGATAACTTGGACGGTACCAAAGACCAATGTCCAAGGATCAATCAATATCAATCAACAACCAAAGGTTGGATTTCCAATTGATGATCTTAACGCACAACCTGTATTATTTCAATTATATAAAAAATATAATGCTGAAAAGAAATAACACAAACACCAAAAGTTTTGTTAACGAGGAAATCGCAAATGCAGAAAAACCCTGGGACCTAGTCCAGATTGAATACACACTGTATTAAGCCGCTACAGACACTAGCCTACTACAAGCTAACTTCAGACTGGACTATAGTTGAACCCCAATCAGTCTCCCACTTATTCAAGGTACAGTTGTACTCCTACACCTCTGATCCCAGCAGGATACTGCACACTTGATTCCCTTAGCTGATCTCACCCACAACCAAGAGTTGCTGCAACCCAAAATCACACACTTGATAATAAACAAATCTGTCTCACACAGAAAAGTCTATCAAAGGATAAATCTGTCTCCCACAGAAAAACCCTAGGTTTTGTTCCATAAGATATAAAATCAAGTTTAACATGAACCAATTGATAATCCGATCTTTTATATTTCCGAAGAACAGACTAGATTAATAAATCACCTCTCAACAGTGCTTCTTGACTACACAAGCGGTTTGTCGAGGAATCACAAACAATGAGAGGAAGATGTTTGTGACTTCTTTATCTTGCCTATCGGATAACTCTCACGATCTCAAGCCAATCAATAGATTGTACTCGTACGATAGAAGATGCAAGATCAGATCACCCAACTACGATAAAAGTAGTATCGGTCTGGCTTCACAATCCCAATGAAGTCTTTAAGTCGTTAACCTGGTTTTAGAGAAGAAAACCAAAGGTTAAAGGAGAATCGACTCTAGCGAGCGCACTAGTATCACACAGACGTGTGGGGATTAGTTTTTCACAATGCTAGATGTCTCCTTTATATAGCCATCAAATCAGGGTTTTGCCTTAGTTACAAAGAAATCCATATTCACCGTTAGATGAAAACCTGATTTAGATTCAAGCTAATATTTCTCAACCGTTAGATCGAAAACTTAGCTTGTCAGACACACTTGGGTAGACATTTACTGGGTTTGTGAAAACCAGGCCCAAACGTGTACGTCTATGTTGGTTCAACATAGTAACCCAAAAGGTTAACCATATGAGCAATTCATATTAACCTAGTTCTTCTTCACCATAACTATTTCAATTGACTCAAATGAACTAGTTAGAGAGTTGGTCAATTGCTATGAGATCTTATGTAACTACACAAGACACAATTGAAACAAAGATGATTCGATTCGATTGAATCGGCTCATGAATTTTATAGCCACGGTTTGCATAAAGCATTACTTAGTAATTTAAGTTTCATGTTCAGAGCACATTTTTAGATCATAACCACTTAAGCTCACACACAAGTTCGCGGACTTAAGGAAACCGGCAGAGTTTTCCAAACTCAGCAGAAAATCTCGGCAAAGAGACTTCCGCCATTTCGTGGACTTGAACTTCACGAACGAATTTGGAATCCCAACAGAAATTCTCGGTACAAGAACTTCCGACAGTTCGTAGACTGAGTTCGCAAACTGGGTTCGCGGACTTGGCAAAGCCAATTCCTCCGGTTTCTCTCAATCAACAAAGTTCGAAAACTTCGGATTAAGGAATACATGGTTATGTAATCTAAACTCTCATTCCAATCATTGAGACATTCTTAGAGGACGTTATATAGCCGTTATTCACAGACCGTTTCACGTCAGAGCAATTCTCAAAGTAATTGAAACTTTTCATGACTTTCGTCACTAGGTGAAGATAAACTTGATCAAAGCGAAACGCTTTACCAACACACGATTTCGAGAAAAAGATAAGTAGTGAATACTCAGCTCGAAATGTCAAATGTGTATGATCCAGTCTATATAGCATACGACTTTTTGTCTCATAAGAAGTAGGAGATAGAATAGATATACTTTTGAGTGATAGATAAGTTCAAGTCTCCACATAAATTTTTGTTGATGAAGTTCCAAGGTTCCTTGAGTAGATCTTCGTCGTTGTATGATGAATAGCCATGAAGTCCCTGAGCTCAACTACATTTTTCTATCCTAGTCCGAGACTTAGCTATAATAGACTAGAAATCAAGACTCATAGTTTTGATCACTAACATTGACAAACATGCTTGATATAGCAACGCATGCGAGGTCTACCGAGCTATGCTCTAACAATCTCCCTCTTTGTCAATTTTAGTGACAAAACTATTAATACATATGGAATACAAAAAAGATAAACTTTAGTGGCACCTATTCCATAGTCTAATCTTCAACGTTCCTTGAAATCTTCGTCCTTCCAAGTACTCCAATGATCCCAAAGGTTGTAAGTTTAGCACCACCGTTGTTGAAGATCCGTATCTATAACAATGAGAGAAATCGAGATTCTCGATCATTATTATACAGTGTCATAGTATCATTATGTAATATCAAAGTCCAATTGCATCACGACTTTAACAATAATACTATGATGATATGTATCACCCCCACTTAGTCAATACTCCATTTCGATCATGGAAACCACTCCTCCTTACACAATGATCCGAAAACCATATGTATTTGTAGTGTGAACTACATTATTTCTCCCCCTTTTTGTCAATAAAATTGGCAAAGGTAAAAGAACGGGATCATAATGAAATTTCCTCAAGAGACATTTCATAGACTAAAAGAAAAAAAATACATACCAACTTAATTTAGATGCAATCATAAAGCCGAAGCTAAATGCATTCATCAAGGAGTTTTAAGATACAAGATAACCCCTATAAAATTCCACAGCCGCACACCCGCAAGATATTACCGTTAAGCACAAGTTCAAAAGAACGCTCCCCCATTTTATGTCATTCCCAAAAGAACAAAAAGAGCGACCTTAATTTCGAAAGAAAAGAAGGATTTTTTAATTGTACACCAAAAACCATGGAAATGATTTTTTATATCCAAAACTCAACCAAATTTATCACAAGTAAACCCATGATTAATTTAATCGGAATACGCAACTAAATCAAACCACAAAAATGATCAATTTAATTGATTGTGCTCAACATAAGAAAACTCACGGAGCTACGACTAAGATAACCAAACGGAGATGACTACCTTAATCGTTCAAATACTCAACATAAGGAAAACCTTACGGAATATACGACTACATCAACCAATAGAACATGATTAGTATAGCCATTCATATACTCAACACAAGAACTTGTGGAATATATGAAGAACTCAACTAGATTAATTACACAAGAACCTATAATTAATCTAATTGGAATACACAACCAAACTAATCACCAAAGCAATCAATTTAATTGTCAAAAGATTTTGCTCGACAAAAGAAGACTTCCGGAGCAAATAACTAAATAAAAAATCAAGATGATTAATTTAGTTCAAGAATGCTCAACATATAGCATCTCATGGAACAACCAACAAAGCCAATATTAATCGACATAGTTGTAAGGTGCTCAACATAAGATACATAATGGAGCCTTCACGGTAAAACATAACAAAATGGATCAATTAAGATCAATACCGTGGATAACATACAAGGACCTATTCTATTTTCCATCACTATTTGCATAACAACATAATAGACTTTATCCTTGTCAAAAAAAGATTTCATACTATTTTCCATCAAATAAATGACTGCATAGGCATAACTTTTGTAATTTGTCAAAAGTCCATTCGTCCTTTCATCAATACGAATATCAATTTATGAACGACTTTACTTTTGACATAATATGGGACCTTCAAGTTCACGGACGCAAACAATATATATCCCATAAAAATATTGCAATACTTCAAAACAGATTAATACTGCAATAATATCATCCTCCAAATATTTTTAGAATTTAAAAACCAATAAACCTAAAAAATAAACATAAGAAGATGAAAACAAAATAGCTATGTGTAGTCACAATCTTCGCTATTCAAAGCACTAGTTATTCTTCCAACTATTCCAAAAAGAAGACATACTAGGCAACAATTCCTTTGAGAAATTCTTTATCATTCCCGAATTCCTTGTTATCGACAACCATCGGGACATAAGGTTCACGGAGATAAGTGTCAATACCCATGAACTGTCTTGACTGCAGAGGTCGAATTAGGGTCCTCTGAATTTCCAAAGATTTAGACACGAACGTCTTTATTTCATAAATCTCCCTTCTTATTTCCTTTAACTCATCAAGAACATCGGAAAACTTCTGAGAGTTAGAAGGAACAACCCTGGGTTTTCTTGTATTCCTTCCTTTTCTTTTCAGGGACTTAGAAATAGGAGATTTCTCTTTTTCCTTGGTTGAAGACTTAACAATCATGTTGACATCCTTTCCATCTGACGAAATAGTGCTTTGAGAACAGTTATGAACAACTGATTTGTGTGATGGAATCACTTAACTCAACAAGCAGTCTTATAAAGGATGTCAAAGTAAAAAAGAATGTAGGGTTCGAAACCTATTGATAGGTTCGTATACGCCCAACTCTAAAACCCTAGAAAGAGTAGAATTGTCGATAATAACCCTTTCTTTTATTTGATAGACAAAAAATAACAAATCTAAGAGAAGAAGGAAAAACTTTTCTGAAGCCTGGATCAGCACTCAATCTTGTCTCTTTTAGAACAAGCACATGAGACAAGATTTTCCCAACAACATAATCAAGTTGTGTTGCGATGAACAATGATTTGTCAATCTTTTTCCTCATGGGAGGAATCCTCTGATCCCTGTCTATCAAAACGATTTGAACATATTTTCTTTTCAAATGGTCTTATTCTATCCTTGGAAACCAACTTCTTAGACGAAGATAAGAACCTACATACCTCGACGGTTTTCTGAGAAAGTTTCAGCTTCCTTGCTAATCGATCTGCTCTTCGTTGAAGTTTGCTGGTGTGCCTTATTTGGTGCTTGTATTTATAACACCTTGATAGTTCGTGTCCCTTCATCGAACAAAACGAGCACGCCAATCTTGGATAATATTCAGGCATCTGAGATGTGCAAGCATCTAGACATACAGTTGATCCTGAAACATCACTGATAGGGTTTCCAGTTATCGGATTCAGTGAATCTTCCAGCTTGATTGAGTTTCCCTCTTCTCCGAACCCATTGAGGTGGATATATGTATTGCTACAAGTATCAAAATCGATGTTTTCACAAAGAAGCCCTACACTTGATTTCATATCTTCATCGGAATCATAGGTTTCAGACATTTCATCAAGTGTTACAGCTAGACCTTTGTTCCCAGTGTATTTTCTACGATTTGGGCATTCGTTAGCAAAATGGCCAAAACTTACACTTAAAGCACTGAGGCATGTCCTCGTCATTAGGCTCGTCAGCATCCCTTTTTTTAGGAGGTACGCGACCGTGAGGTTTATCTGATGACTTAGGTTTGTCTCTTGAAAACCGTTTACTTCTCTTCAATAGAAGATCCCTAAACTTTCTTGTGATCAAGGAGACTGATTTGTCAAGATCTTCATCCGAAAAATCATCCTCAGACTGATCATCCTCAGACTGATCATCCTCAGAGACATGAACACTCTTACCTTTGACAAGTAATTTAGTGTTCTTTTGTGCTTTAAAGGCAGCATCCTTACCGACTTTGGATGTATGCTCATGGTCAAAGATCTTAAGCTTTCCAACCAAGGTGTTTCTGGAAATATTATCGAGGTTATTCCCCTCAACGATGGCATGCTTCTTAGACTCGTATCTAGATGGCAGCGATCTTAGAATTTTCATCACAATGTCCTTTTCAGGAATAGTCTTACCCAATGCAAATGATGCATTAACAATTTTTGACACTTTCTGATTAAACTCATCAAATGTTTCTTCATCTGCCATACGAAGGTTCTCCCAATCGGAATTAAGGTTTTGAAGCCTAGCATCCTTTTCACTGGAGTTGCCTTCAAATACGGTTTCTCATATATCCCAAGCATCTTTAGATCTAGTGCTGTTTGTCACATGATGTTGAATATTTGGGGTAATGGCATGTATGATAGCATTCAAACCGTCAGAATTTTGCTTTGCAGCAGTTATCTCAACAGCGGTGTATTCACCAATAAATTTGGGAACGTTTCCATCACCAACTGCCACAACGGGAGCATCATAGCCATTAACCACATATACCCATAATTGAAAATCACACGATTGAAGAAAAGCTCGCATAGCAATTTTCTACCATAATTAATTGGAGCCATCGAAGACTGGTGGTACGTTAATAGAGATAACACCTCTGTCCATAGAGTCAGATCGCTACAAACACGGACTTGTAAGGTCTTAAACGGGTTTGCCTGCTGTGATTCCAATTGAAAAAGCGGGGGGTCTAATAACACCACCCAATATTTCGCTTAGAAATCTGTATGGACAAACTCGAATATACCTTTTATGAGAATCAAATAGACAGTTAGACTCAATCAATAAAAACATATATCAAAGAGTTTATATGTCAGTCTCTCAATTTGATCTTTACTCAAGCAAATGGAAATCTGCGAGTCTTTATCAAAGAGAGATAACTTGGACGGTACCAAAGACCAATGTCCAAGGATCAATCAATATCAATCAACAACCAAAGGTTGGATTTCCAATTGATGATCTTAACGCACGACCTGTATTATTTCAATTATATAAAAAATATAATGCGGAAAAGAAATAACACAGACATCAGAAGTTTTGTTAACGAGGAAACCGCAAATGCAGAAAAACCCCGGGACCTAGTTCAGATTGAATACACACTGTATTAAGCCTCTACAGACACTAGCCTACTACAAGCTAACTTCGGACTGGACTATAGTTGAACCCCAATCAGTCTCCCACTAATTCAAGGTACAGTTGTACTCCTACGCCTCTGATCCCAGCAGGATACTGCACACTTGATTCCCTTAGCTGATCTCACCTACAACCAAGAGTTGCTGCAACCCAAAATCGCAGACTTGATAGTAAACAAATCTGTCTCACATAGAAAAGTCTATCAAAGAATAAATATGTCTCCCACAGAAAAACCCTAGGTTTTGTTCCGTCTTAAGATATAAAATCAAGGTGAACAGGAAACAATTGATAATCTGGTCTTATATTCCCGAAGAACAGCCTAGATTAATCAATCACCTCTCAACAGTCCTTCTTGACTACACAAGCAGTTTGTCGAGGAATCACAAACAGTGAGACGAAGATGTTTGTGACTTCTTTATCTTGCCTATCGGAGAACTCTCACGATCTCAATCCAATCAATAGATTGTACTCGTATGGTAGAAGATGCAAGATCAGATCACACAACTACGATAAAAGTAGTATCGGTCTGGCTTCACAATCCCAATGAAGTCTTTAAGTCGTTAACCTGGTTTTAGAGAAGAAAACCAAAGGTTAAAGGAGAATCGACTCTAACGAGCGCACTAGTATCACACAGATGTGTGGGTATTAATTTTTCACAATGCTAGATGTCTTCTTTATATAGCCTTCAATTCAGGGTTTTTCCTTAGTTACATAGAAATCCATATTCACCGTTAGATGAAAACCTGATTTAGATTCAAGATAATATTTCTCAACTGTTAGATCGAAAACTTAGCTTGTCACACACACTTGGGTAGACGTTTACTGGGTTTGTGAAAACCATGCCCAAACGTGTACGTGTATGTTGGTTCAACATAGTAACCCAAAAGGTTAACCATATGAGCAATTCATATTAACCTAGTTCTTCTTCACCATAACTAGTTCAATTGACTCAAATGAACTAGTTAGAGAGTTGTTCAATTGCTATGAGATCTTATGTAACTACACAAGACACAATTGAAACATAGATGATTCGATTCGATTGAATCGGCTCATGAACTTTATAGCCACAGTTTGCATAAAGCATTCCTTAGTAATTTAAGTTTCATGTTGAGAGCACATCTTTAGATCATAACCACTTAAGCTCACAAACAAGTTCGCGGACTTAAGGCAACCGGCAGAGTTTTCCAAACTCAGCAGAAAATCTCGGCAAAGAGACTTCCGCCAGTTCGCGGACTAGGTTCGCGGACTGAGTTCGCGGACTTGAACTTCACGAACAAATTTTGAATCCCAGAAGAAATTCTTGGTACAAGAACTCCCGATAGTTCGCGGACTGATCTTGCAAACTGGGTTCGCGGACTTGGAAAAGCCAATTCCTTCGGTTTCTCTCAATCAACAAAGTTCGAAAACTCCGGATTAAGGAATACATGGTTATGTAATTTAAACTCTCATTACAATCATTGAGACATTCTCATAGGATGTTATATAACCGTTATTCACAGACCGTTTCACGTCAGAGCAATTCTCAAAGTAATTGAAACTTTTCATGACTTTTGTCACTAGGTGAAGATAAACTTGATCAAAGCGAAACGCTTTACCAACACACGATTTCGAGAAAAATATAAGTAGTGAATACTCAGCTCGAAATGTCAAATGTGTATGATGCAGTCTATATAACATACAACTTTTTGTGTCATAATAAGTAGGAGATATAATAGATAGACTTTTGAGTGATAGATAAGTTCAAGTCTCCACATACATTTTTGTTGATGAAGTTCCACGGTTCCTTGAGCAGATCTTCGTCGTTGTATGATGAATTGTCATGAAGTCCTTGAGCTCAACTACACTTTTCTATCCTAGTCCGAGACTTAGCTATAATATACTAGAAATCAAGACTCATAGTTTTGATCACTAACATTGACAAAAATGCTTGATATAGCAACGCATGAGAGGTCGACCGAGCTATGCTCTAACAGTTAAGCTTATAAGCAAGCTAGTCAATATCGGTTGTACATGCCGATATTATAGGTTTTTATCAGATATAGGAAAATACTTATACAATATCGAAAATATCAGCGATACAAAAACAAAACGATATTATCGGTTGTACAAGCCGGTACAGACCGATATATCGGTTTGACTTGTACACCAATAATATCGGTTTCATGAATGAATTTTTCATCAACATGCATCTAGTCTTTACAGAAAAGTATAATGTCAATTGGAGAAGGTAAAAAGACCTAATATATTTATATAATATATAAAAAATGTCAATGACTATATGGCAGGATATAAGATGGAAACCATATTTCGATTGCAAGGCAGGGAAATATAAAAGATAAATATGAAGGATAATAAAAAAGATTTACCGACATAATGGGGAAACAATCATAACGCTAGCTAATAAACCACCTTGTATTTTGGGAATTTGAGATATGTGTATGATCCTTATTATTTTTTATTATGGTTTTTATTAGAGCATAGATCGGTTTAACCCACCAAGCATTGGTATGTCAAGGTTGGTTGTCATATTTTAGTGAATCAAAACTCATTTAAAGAGTCGCTTGACTATTTACTAGAGTCAACTTCGTATAGGTTAGCTAGAAAGTTACTAGGATATGATACCTACAAGTATTACGTGAAGACTTGAAGAATGTGAAGAAGTAAAGAGCTACAACGACGACATCATCCTTCCACTTGAGGTTAGTAATATTTGACTTGAACTGTTTCATTTGTAACGTATCTTTCAAGTCGTGCATATTGAAAACATAACTGCGAAGCTGTGAATGATTATACTCTAGTTAGACATAGTATTAAGGAATTACAATACGAAGTATAATGTCTATCTTTTGAACTTCGTATATAAGACATCGACATAATCGTATGAATGTTGTTGGATTATGTGTATGGGCATGGGTGAAGATTTCGTCCTAGGAAACAATGTTTTACATTCGTTTAAAGGAAGTATAATTCATAAACTTGTTTTATGAATCGAAAGGGAAATCGCTAGGCTTATTGGTATTGTTATTCATTGCAAATATTTGGATTACCAATATGTGTGTTTAATATAACCGCTCATAACTTGTTTATGTATCTTGGTAAAACTATTCACAAGGCCTGACTTTTGTATTGGTACGACTTTTATTAGTGAAACCGATCCTAAGTAATCACATGAGATGGTATGATCGATATTTGTAATTGGTTTGACCATTCCTAGTCATTGGGTAACCGATCCTAGAAATTGGTTGGGACTAATCACAAGATGTGTAATCGATCCTTGTAGTAGGTTAACAAGTTTTAGTAATTGGTGTGACCGATCCTATAACTTGTGCAACCGATCACAAGTATGTACCATAAATAAGTGGTAACCAATCCTGGTACTTAGTTAACAATATTTTGGAAACTAATGTGACCGATCCTAGTAGCCACTTGGAGGTAGAACCTAAACTTGTTTTGGTAGAACCGTTAAACCCATGAATGGTGAATGAATGTTTTTGATCAATCGCATCGTTCTTGGAAATCAGATGAACCAATTCTAAACTCGTTTGGAAGTGTGGCAAATCGGTTCCAAGATTGTAAATATGAAAAAGGATTTACAAAGTAAAGATGTCAACATACTTTGAACATGTGCAGTAACTCTTATCTTTTATTGTTCAAAGATACCTTAGTAGCTAAAGGAGAATCCCGGATTGAAATAAATTGAGAATCTTTTAATTAAGGTTTTTAGTTTTATTGCTTTTAATTTCCAGCAATTAAAATGCATATCTTTAGAAAATAAAAAATTAGTAATGTGCATTTACTAATTGGAGATTTTCTACTGAGATTTCGGTCAATATTTGGACAAAGCATTTCCTGGAATTATGGAAACCGAATTTGGAAATATATTGCATATCTTGAGAATATTTTCGGTTTTGGAAATTCCTTGGTGTCCAAACTTCCTTGGTCTATAAATATTGAAGTTTGCATTTCAAGCAAACTAATCCTCAGAGCCAGTAAAACTACCTAGTTGTGTTGTTACTGGTGGAGCTGTCTATTCAGAGAGGAAAGTACCCTAATTAGGCGAATTCTCTTTCGACCGCTTGTTTTAAAGACTTCTTTGGGATTAGGAATCTCTACGAGTACCGTGGGTGGGAAACTAGATAATTGCAGTTTATTATTAGTTTTCGATTGATTTGATTGACTAACAGTGGTTGAACTTTGATTGCACCTAGTTTGTTTATGCTTGGGAATCTTCTCTTCTGATATAAGATTCACTCGAACTAGATCGAAGTTTCGACGGGGATCTTTAGACTGTTTGTAGATCTAAAGACATCTTGTGATAATCCATTGTGAACAGACTCCGTTCTGTGTGTGATCGATCACAAGAGATTCAAGTTGATTGTGTGCAGGTTATTGAAGATCTAAGAAGATTTGAAGACGAAGAAGATTTTTGATTTGGGTTCATAATCTTTGGTGTGCACAAAACTTGATCGGCTGGGGATCCAACTATAATCAGTTTATCTTTATGATAACCTTGATTAGTTGAGAAGATCGGCATCAATACGTTTCTTTGTGGTTCAAAGTATTGATAGCTAAGTCTTGACAATTACTTTGGTAGTTGTTATTGGATAGATCTAAGAACCTAACAAAGAAGTTTATTGGGATAAACGGAAGAGCCTTTTGTCAAACTCATATTACTTGTTTGAAAAGAGTTGTTACCGAACATATTTGTTGTTCCTTTACTGTTTGGAATACGAACCAAAGGAATTGTTCCAAGTGCGTGACTTATTGCAAGTTGGAGGCGCAGGGATACAGACAGAACTAGGTGAACTATAGGTTTAGTTGCTTGGTCTCAACTATACGAAGTTGGTTTATATTTTGTATAGCGGCTTAATCCTGAGAGTATTCAATTCTGGACAAGGTCCCGGGGTTTTTCTGCATTTGCGGTTTCCTTGTTAACAAAATCTTGCTATGTATTTTACTTTTCTATTTCCGCAATTATAATTGTTTTTATTATAATTAGAAGTAAAATACACAAACGTTAATTCCTATTTACTTGATAACAATCCTATTGAATTTGGTTAAGTCCGAACTTATTATCAAATAAACATACTTCGTTGTTATATTGTCTCGATCTTGTATCCATAGTCAATCACACAAGTTATCTTGTTGTCGTATTGTCTCGATCTCGTATCCATAGACGATCACATGAAGTTTGAACCGATTAGTTGTATTGTCTCGACTTAGTCCATAGACAACCACTTTCGGAGAAAGGACTTATAGGTGGAAAAGTTTTAGATTGAGCTATATTTGGGTACCCTCGTCTTTTCAGTTTTATAATTATTTGGAATTCTATATTAAATGATGTATCACCGATAAAAACCGATATTATCTTTTGTATAGGTGTATCAGACCCGGCCGATACGAGACCGATATGCGATATTAACTACCTTGCTTATAAATTTATATCGGCTAGTTTCGGCTAATCACCTTGAACGCATTATTTATACACGGTTCGGTTACGGTTTCACCTAACCAGAGTGTATATCTTGTTTATGTAAATCCGATTCAAAGATTCATCTAATAGTGGATATTGTTTGCTTGGTTCCAAATCTATCTTAGATTAAACCTAAATCAACCTATACTTAGTGTGTCCTAGTTGGGGAACTCCAAGCAACTGGGATCTTTGATTCCCGAAACTACATTTTAGTGTGTCCTAGTTGTATCTAGAGCCGTCCTCTCCAAAAACCCTTTTTAGGGTTTAGCGACTACAAAGATTTCATAGGGATTCGTGGATCCATTGGTCCAGTTATCTTTTATCTTGATAACTCGAGTATCCTAATCTTTTTCGGTTGTTGATTTATCACTTGAACAAGATAGATAGAAATCACATAGTTCTATTTGTCTCAAACTTTGTGATTCCACAGGTTTTATACTTGTAAGGTGATAATAATCTAGGATGCACTTCGGGTTGCATAATTCCGGATTTTGAGGTTAGCTAGACTTTTTCTATTGCTGTCGATTTCCATCAGCTTGATCATATGTTTTGATCGTAAATAGGAAATCACTTATATAGGTTTAATATATGGGAGGCACATCGGTTTAAAGTATTCAATTAAGTTGAAGCAACTCTTAGTTGTTGTGAAGTCAGCTAAGAGAATCAATTGCGCGGAGTCCTGCTAGGATTCAAGAGGCGTAAGGAGCACGATTATACCTGATTCAGTGTGAGACTGGGTTCAGGCTCAACTACATTCCAGTCTGAAGTTAATTGGTAGTAGGCTGGTGTCTGTAGCAGCTTAATATAGTTTGGTGTTCAATCTAAACTAGGTCCCAGGGTTTTTCTGCATTTGTGGTTTCCTCGTTAACAAAAATTCTGGTGTTTGTGTTATTTTTTTTCCGCATTATATTATTTATCTTTATAATTGAAATATCACAGGTTGGGCGTTGATCAATCATAGTAGATACATCCAACCTTGTTTGTTGGATACTTTTTCTTTTTGCGCAATCAAAATTGCATTTTGTTGATGGTGGTTTTTAGTGCAGGGTCAAAATTATAAAACCCTATATTTAATGCGCTGTCATCCTGCAAAGGAATAAAAGCTATTTAAAAGTGATGAGTGTTCAAACTTCTTTACTTATATATGTATTGAGTAATTCGACATATTTATGAAATTTTATCAGAATGGTGCATCAATCCCAAATATTCTATAAAATTCAAACTATTGCATTAGTTATTAATGCATTGATCTGCATGGTATTTTCCTATGCTATGTTCTCAGCCGAACCCTCATTATTGACATGACATGACAATAAAGTGTTTACTCTCAGCAGAGTAGCATGAATCTCCCGAAGTGCCAGTATTGAGATTTTCATGAAAATACCCCACGGGATACATCACTCTCTGACAAAGAGAATTTCATATCAACGCGCTTTTAAGTCATTTCAATCGCGCTTGAATTCCTTAAAAGAAAATCTAGACTGATTATATCAGTCTCAGACACAATCGTGGCCACACAACTTGGCCGCATAATTCAACAAACCTAGACCACTATTGATAGAACTAGGTAATTACTGCATTGACCGATCGTGGGCCCACCAACGTCCCAGCCAGCCGGCCTTTGCTTCAATGCATCCTAGTGCTACCGAACGCTAACCCTAAACATGGTGATCGTGTTATTGAAAGAAGATCGAATGAGCTAAATTGTCTAAAACAGTCTCAAAAAAAGTCGCGACCGTCCAACTTTGCCAGCCTAATTGGACGACTTAGATTTTCCCACGAACAGTTAAAGAAGCGCAAGCATGATCATCAGCGGGACCACTAGTTCCCTAGTCGATTGACTCGCATACGGCAAGCCTATAGAGAGCTCAATCGCTTACCCAAACATGGGTGTTCACGCTGTGTAAGATAACTCGAACGAATTGAGACCGAAGAAAACGGTCTCAAAACGCATTATGTCCGTCCGACTTCGCCGACCTAGTTGGACGGCTTAGATCGTATTTCGAGCAATCAAAGAGATTCCGATGTACTCACCATTGGCCCAAGCTATCCCTTGGTCGATCGACCTTCCCACAACGGGACCAAAGCACATTAAAACGCCGGCCCCAAGAAGGGTGATCACGCAGCCTCTAAAACCCTAAATTGAATAAGCGGCATTGTACAACTTCCGCTAATCGATCGTATCCGTCCAACTTCATCGTCCTAGTTGGATGGCTTAGATTTTATTTCAAACGATCCAGGATATGCCAACGCATCTATCATCATCGAACCAACCCCACACGTGGCCAAACGACTTGCTCATAGGACGGCCAAAACACACCAAATTGCCGGCCCAAAGTAGCGTAAACACGTTGTTTCAAAAAACCTAAATTTACTTTGTGGAAACACATTACTGTCGCAAATCAATCTCGACCACTCATCTTCGCCAGCTGATTTGAGTGGCTTTAATCTCAAGCGGCCCCGGAGATATCATCGTGAACACTGCGAACCCACCTTTACACGTGATTGATCGGCCTACGCAAACCAGGGCTCAATGCCTCGAAACACGCGCCCAAAGAGGGGTTGGCCACACGGCTCCCTAAACCCTAAAGTTGCGTCAACGGTAGTATGAAACTGCCGCAAACGATCACGACCATCCAAATTCGCCAACCTAGTTGGATGGTATAGATCTATTTTTAGAAAACAAGCAAAGCAATATTGTGAAGACCGGCCATCCTTCTTCCACATGATGCGATCGGCCAAGTAATGGCGGGTCTCCTAGAGCCACCAAATGATCGCCCAAATGAGGTCAATCACGCTCCACTTTTAAGACGCTCATTCGCAACTTATTCAATCAAGCTCAAAAACAATGATGCTTCATACACATCGATTAATTTGAGATGCTTTACATGCGTCGAATACATACATATTTTATTTTGGCCTCATAAACAACTTAGTTGTTTCACCTAATAGCACCATGTTATTCTCCGCAGAGGGTCCCACGACTTGACCCACTTATTCGAGACATCAAACATGTCACAAACTGGGGGATGCTTACTGGGGTATTGGTATGGCGGTTTACAGCGTGCAGTGTGCAATCACGCTCATTACGAGAACGTGTTAGGAAAAGAAGGACGGTTAACAATGATGGAGTAGTGGATGAAGGTGTGATAACGCAATGTTCACCACCTCTTACACAACTCCATTACTCCACCACTTAACTTTCTCCACTTCCTACGAGATCAGGGTTACTCTCAAATAACTTGTATAAATAGGTTTTCAACCTATTAAAATAGAAAAAAGAGAACACAAGTGTTATCAACAAAAGTTGCCAGAAACCATTTTCTGATACACAAGTCATAAACACCCACATCTTCATAATTCAACACTCTGATCTCAAACACCTTCTCCGCTTCCCTCCCTAAGATCAACCCTTCTCCTTCACCTTGTGACCGAACTGAATCTGGAACGACCATTTCTTGGTTTAGTCCAGAGTCTTACAGATTGATTTATCGAACCTAAAAGCATTCCCATGCAATGCATTTGTTTAGGGTTTGAACTCGTTTCTCATCAACACACTCCAAATTACCCAAAAACATCAGAATCAGTTTTCACCCATAAAAAATTGGCGACCATAGTGGGAGGTTAATCTCTCGGTTGCAAGATCAATTTTCATTTTACTGCAATTTTCTTAAATTCAGAATGGTTGGTATTAGGATCAATTCGACTTCAAACTCCGAGCGAGACCCTTAAAATGGCGATGTTCATCCTTCGAATGATAATCACATGACCAATGGAGAAATTCCAACCCTAATAGAATTGGCTCGAGTACAGGAAATACACACGAGGAACATGGACGTGATGAAAGAGACGATAGAGAACATACTCAACTTCCTCGTCAAGCTCACATCGGATTTAAGCGGCTTCCCCGCTGTTGATGGTGGATTTTAGTTCAGGGCTAAAATTGTAAAACCAAATTTATGCACTGACATCCTTTAAAGGATAAAGCCACTGATAAGTGATGAATACTTATTCACTTCGCTAATTTACCTAGTGTTGATGGTGGATTTTCATTAAAGGCTAAAATTGTAAAGGCCGAAATTATGCGCTAACATCCTGCAAAGGATAAAGCCACTGATAAAATGGTGAATACTTCCTCACTATAAACTTATAGCATTATCAATTAATGCATGACCATCCTTGTATTTTCTGTACTGCTCCACTCTCATTATTGGTGCGGCATGACGACTGAGTGTTGCTCTCAGCAGAGAAAAACAAATCTCCAAGCGTTAATAATGAAGCATATACGAAATACCCGTATAGACTGCAATTCTCAGAGTGTTATACTAACCCGATCGAGCATCTGGACTGTCTACGTCAGTCTTGGAAATAATCATGACCACGCAAGTCGGCCACATAACTGCAAAGTCACGCCTGACAAAATAATCACCAAACGTCAGCCCAAAATGGGATATCCGGACTAGTGTGGAGCAGCTTGGAAAAGCTCGTGCGCACAAGACCGCCTACGACAGTCTCAAATTCATCATGACCGTCCAACTTCACCAGCATGGTTGGACGGTGTAGATTATCCCATGACCGGTTAGGAAAAGCTTGTCTTGTACACCGGTGGACCTTCTTCCTACCTGCATGACCGACTCTTCCCTAACCTGACCAGATTGCAATATACGATTTTCCAAAGTTGGGTCAGCGTGGAGAATTAAGGGTCGCAGAAAAGTCCACTAAAAACCTAAAATTGATCACGACCATCCAGCTTCACCAGCATGGTTGGATGGCTTAGATTTACCCTGAGAGGTTCGATCAGATACCACCGCACTCAGCATCGGCCTAATAAGTGCCCCACACAATCGGCCTCTCCACATGAGGTATATAACACGTATTTTTGGTTAGCCAAACTAGCTAACACGCGTCCGGCCAAAAACCCTAATTAGGGTTTTGTGTCGCAAATAGATCACGAGCGTCCATTTTCTCCTGCTCGAATGGAGGGTCCAGGAATAGACTAAGCAGGTCCGGTGAGTACTAACACGATTACTGTGGGCCCACCTATCTCCGCACCGGATCGACCAAGGCATACCATGGCTGGTTGCCTCGATTCGCATGCCCAAACTAGGCGTGGTCACACTTCCCAATTGCGAACCAATCTCGACCACTCAACTTCGCCGGAAAAATTGAGTGGCTTAGATCACGTTTCTATGGGACAATAAGGTACAGACATGTACACCAGCCCGCCATCTGCACGCCTGACTGATCGGCCAAGACCGACCAGGCTTGGTCGTCTCGAAACGCGCGCCCGAAGTAGGCATGAAGCGCGGCCTTTGCGACATGAGATTTCTGTCGCAAATCAATCTCAACCATTCCTCTTTGCCTGACAAATTCAGTGGTCTAGATTGCACCTTCATGAGACAGTGAGGTATAGGCGCCTACACCAGCATGCTGTCTACACGCATGCCCGATCGGCCCTGCCAAATATGTCTCCCATGCTTGGATTAGACCAAGCTAAAGGTTGGTGTTTGAGCACCTCCTAAACCCTAATCCAACGCACAGATGTGGGTCGCAATCCATCTCGTCCGTCCAACTTCACCAGCTTGGACGGACAACCTAAGACATGAGTTAGGCGACCAGTGAGGCGTCACTACGATCACCGTCCACCACTCTTCCACACAAAGTGATCGGCCAAGTCAGGACTTACCTGTACAGCCTCCAAACGATCACTCGAAGATGGATAGACATGCATCTATTTTAAGACGCTTAATCGTGAGTTACTCCGTTAAGCCTTAAAACATCGATGTTTCACACATGCTGATTATATTCGATGCATTACCTGCATAGAATATACACAATATTTCACAAATATCGACTTCCTAAATAACTTAGTTATTTAATCTAGCATCACATGCTACCTTTTGTGGGTCCCACGATCCACACACTCGAGACATTAATCATGTCACAAATTGGGGGATACATACTGGGGTATTGGTCTGGCGGTTTACAGCGTGCAGCGCACAACGCGCCATCACAAGAACGTGTCAGGAAGACATGGACGGTTAGTGATGATGGGAGAAGTGGGAAAGACTAATCGTGTGACACTAACACACGCAACTCCACTACTCCATCACTCCACTTTCTCCATTTCCCATGAGAGATATGGGTAAGGCTCAATAACTTGTATAAATAGGTTCTCCTACGTATTTCAAAACAACACAAGACAACAGAAACCAAGTGTTGATACAATCGTATTCAAACACCAGAACTGATAGCTTACATTCTGTAAGCCAGTTCAGCTTTCTGATAAAATTCATACACAACCAACACCTTCACAATCTCAACACCTTCTTCGCTTCCCTCCCTAAGATCAACCCAATCTCCTTCACTTTGTGACCGAAGCAGGTCTGAAATGACCATTTCTTGGTTTAGGCCAGAGTTGTACAGATTGATTTCTCGAATCACAAGCACTCCCGTGCAGTGCATTTGTTTAGGGTTTAGATTCATTTCTCATCCACACACCCCAAATTACCAAAACCGGAAGAAATAGTTTTCACCCATAAACAATTGGAGACCACAGTGGGAGATCAATCTCTTGGTTGCAAAATAAATTTTCAAATCCAATTCAATCTTATTAATTTCGAAATGGTGGATCTTAGGTCTGGATCAGCAACCAATCCTGACGGGACTAACGCTGAAAACACTCTCGGTGTTGATATCCCAATCAGTGGTGTCACCGTGCAGCCAGTCAATACCATCAATGTATCTCGTGGAATTACTTCCTTTACTACCAGCACCGGCGGAGTAGGAGGAGATATTCCATTGGGCGTGACACCTTCTATCACCAGAGCCGGAGCAACCACAAACCCTGGAATCTCTTCAAGTGTAACTCCTCCAGCCGTCACTATAGGAACTGCCACCCCTTCATCAGGATGAGGAGCTAGAGGAGCAAGAGGAGAACCATCTCCCATTACCATCGCAGATTTGATGAAGAGGCAAGAAGTCCTTGCTAAGACTCAAACGGATATGGCTGCAACTCAGAAAGAGGTACTCATTTTTCTTAAAGCATTAACTGATTGATTGCCACAAGAGCCACGACATCCCCTGGAGCCAACAAGGAACGCATTCAACGCACCCGGAGTAGGTACTTCAGCGTCGCGGGCCTACATGGACCTGATCAAAGAAGCGATAAACGACATAATCGATCTCCTCATCAAGATGACATCAGATATGAGCGGTCCTGTCATGGAGACTCCTACACTGGGGACTGATCCTTACAGCGATCCTCCTCAAGTCAATAGTTTCACTATGAACCAGAGACCGGTGGATCAGGAAGCGGCTTCAGTGGAAGGTTTATGCGAACTCTTACACCTATCGAAGAATCAACGAGAGGAGACATTTACTGCAATCAACCAGAGGGAGGTCACAACCGGGACCAACATATTACTGCACGCATCAAGGATTCAGAGTTCAAGAGAGTCCCCATCGACACAGGAGCGTCTTCGAATGTGATTACTGTCAAGACTCTCAGGACAACCAAGGTCCTCCCATGCAAGATCGTACGATATCCTACCACAATTAAAGACTTTGAAGGAAACCAGACTAGCACATATGGGATCGTCCCTTCAACATATCACCAGTGCCTGAAGACTATGCTGAATGAAGAAGTCTTCCGTATTCCTGCATCATCGTCTCCATACGCGCCAATATGTAGGGTGGAACTGTTCGAACCGAGGGAAGCTCCACAGGAAGAATCAGACAAGTACCATTGCATCCCACTCCCCACACGGGCGTCAATCCAGGAGGAGGACCTACTCGCATCATTGAGGGCTAAGCTCCACGATGCATCTTTGCTGAAGAAACATTCTTCTTCATCCGGTGAAGCCGAAACCCATGTTCACACCAAGAGGGAACGAACTTTTGTGGCGAGTTGTAACTAGAAAGGGAAAATGGTATACCGACACTACCATTATCAATTAGCAGGAGAGACTGTTACCCAGTCTCTCCACCCAATGGAATGCTACAACAGCAACGAACCACAAGAACAAGTGCTAGATGCTCCACAACAGCTGCAAGATAGCGCCAACTCCACAACTGATGAGATTGAAATCGTTTAGGAATCTCATAGGCATATCTCCATCAGCTCAACCTTGTGTACGGATAAATGCATGAAGCTCGTGGAACTTCTCAAAGAGTACAAGGACATATTCGCTTGGAGGTATGAAGAAATGCCAGATTTAGATGAAAATTGGTCACGCATCATCTACATGTCATACCTGGATCCAAGCCGGTTAAACAGTTGCAGTTCAGACACGAGGAAAATGGATAGATCAAGTGCTGCATGGATTTCAGAGACTTGAATAGATGCTGCCCCAAAAACGATCCTCCTCTACCTAACATCGACATGTTAGTAGATGCAAGCAGCGGACACGGAATGTTCTCCTCCATGGATGGATGTAGCGGCTACAAACAGATAAGGATGTACGAGCATGACGCAAGTAAGATAGCTTTTCGAACTCCTCTCGGGAATTTTTATTATACTGTACTGCCATTTGGTTTAAACAATGCCGGTGCAACGTATCAACGCTCTATGGCGGAAATCTTCCACTGGAGCCGATACCTCAAGGGAGCAGCCTCAAGGAGATAATAATGTCCACGCGTCATGTCGAGCAAGATCGGGGCGAGTCACTCTATCAGACAATGGTGCATGTCTATCGTGCTATGTTGGAGAATCTGCGGTTTTGGTCATCCTCTGGAGCTGTTGAACGCTCATCTACAACAACATCTTCCTTGCTAGAAAGAACCAGTTTCTCTGAAGCATTAAGAGGAAAATCACCGAGATACAACATCCTGCACGCCAACTCCAACTCCAACTCCAGTACCGCATACACGACTGCCAAAATGATGAAACAACGTCCAAGATATTCCATATCTGTATCGACGACAGAAACATTAAGAGACACTTTCAGTCTCCCATAGAAGAAGTAGTTGCGTTACCAAATGAGTATG